>NC_056730.1:958698345-958773345 GCF_019279795.1 Protopterus annectens | reverse complement strand
GCTTCTAATCTCAATACTGACAACTCTAATAGTGTGTGCAAAGCATATCCCCTGTGGCTGCTGTGTGTGCAGGTTATACCATTTTAAGGCCTGTTGACTCCTACCTATGACAATACTTTAAAGACCCTGTTAATGGCATCTGCCTCACATGCACCATGTAACACTATACAGCCTATACCAGTCGTCTGTACAGATGCACATGGAATATACACGTTTGAAACCCATATGTGGTCTGTGTCACCTAACAATGATCATTCCTGTGATATCATTGCCAAATATGTCATAGTTATTGTAGTGACACACATGCCATCATCAGACATTGTACCTGACTGACACATCATGCTGATTCATAGTCTGTCACTCAATCACTTGTGCAGGTTTGTAGGAGCAGTAGACAAGACCAATCGCTATGTCTGGCAGGTTATACCACCATCCATAAAGGCATTTGCAAGATTACGTGTTGTAAGAGGTTGCATGTTATGTCCCAGACAAATGATCTATGTGGAGCATGTCATGTGTACGCAGTACGTACATACAAGTGGATACGTAGGGTTACTAATATGTCTGTTGGCAACTGTGCATGTGTTCCTGTATGTACAGCCCCTGTGTCTGTCTTCAGTGTGTGTATGTAATGGCTATACCAATCTGTGTGCCTCTTTCACCCTGTGAACTCCCCCATTGCCAACCTAGTGTCAGCCCATACAGATGTCATCCACCGTGCAAGCACAGTTACACAGTTTCAAACACCAAGCCACTGTAGTGCATGCAGTGGTTGTATCACTGTGTATTGTACATTAATAGATGGGTAAGTCATCTACTCTAAGTGTCACTTCCATGTGCATGTGTGTTTCAATGCATGTCGCCATGCAGCGGTGTGTGAGTATGTGTATATATGCGTGTGTGTGTGTGTGTGTGTGTGTGTGTGTGTGTGTGTGTGTGTGTGTGTGTGTGTGCGTGTGTGGTGGCTCTAACATGTTAAGGGCCTCTGAACCCACCACTGGCAATCCTAACAGCCCCGCAGTTGTCAACCACTGCAATAGTAGTGGCATACACTGCCACACTACAGTACTGCTCTGCTTTCTGTGTTATGAATCTAGCATTATTGTTTGTAAGACATTGCAGGTAGGGGCTGTGCTCAAACCTTCGTCAGTTGCCTCATGTACAGGACTATGACTCTGTGTGCACTACCAGCATGAGAGGCCAGACATGCATATGAGATAGCAGACACACATGCTAGTGATTGTCAGATCATACTAACACAGGCTGACCAGTGTCAGGAATACATACCCCAAACCTGTCATACAGAGTACCAGGCATACCCTCGTCAACTGCATGATGGTCAAGTGGATGTGACAGAAATGGCAGGAGCAACAGGTGCTGATAGCTGAATCTGTTCCAGTTAAAATAATGGCTAAGCTTGTCAGGGACCTAGTGCCAGTACTCAAGTAACCTTCTCTGTATGTGTGAGCCAGTGGTCTTACAGAACACCCAGGTGATCATCTATGAATGCTAGGTGGCAGTGTCATGGGTATGTGTGCAAGGTCACACTGTCTGCCACAATTGTCCCTCACACACTGTTGCATGTAAACACACCTGGTAAACATGTACATATACAGCTGTACCTTGTGTATGCAAAGGTCACTCTCTTTCCATTCTGCCTTACTCATCATTGCTGTTGTCAGCAGGCCCACAGCCTGCAGACACACAGACACCTAGAACACAACCAGAATACAGTACCCAACCAGAACACAGTGCATGACACTACAGTCAGTCAGCAGTACTAACAGCAATAGTGAATGACATACACGCATCTCGATAGGTGCCCATAACTACTGCCAGCAGACAGCACCTTACACACAATGATACTGCTACACTGTACTAGAGTCACCCTGTGCATCAGACCCATACAAGCATGTCCATGCATCGATGGTATGGATAATAAGGTTGTGGCACAAGTATCATCACATGCGCATCAGGGTGTGGAGTTGGATTGCCAGAGGCCTAAGCTAGGCCATATGCCTGACATCATGTGTGTGTATGAATGTCTGGATGAGTGGTGTTCAACTGGGCTGTGCAGAGGAGCTGTGCATGCCTGGTGGAGACTGGCCTGTGATAGGGATGTTTGAGTGTTTGTCTGCACACCATCAAGTCCAACACATGGCTATGTTGGACAGCTGTGAACCATACATGGCAGGATGTACAGTTCATCATCTCCCAGCAGAGACGTGGGAACTGGTTCTGCCTGGAGTATCACTGGCACCACCAGGCCCAAGGACAGATGCAGTATTACTCCACAATAGTCACCGCTGTCTGCTGGATCCATGTCCCTGATGGAACTGGCCAGGACAACGTGCCTATGGCCTGCTTTGGTGTGGTGTGGACAACACCTTCCCTTCAGGAGTGCTGTTGGTACTGCCACTATGGGGCTGTGAATGTGCATGGCCACATGGGCTCACAGCTGATCATGTTGCTGACCTACATCCACCTGGCTGATGCCCTACTCACACCACATGCTCAAGGCCAGACATTGCACAGTCAAGCAGTGACAATGTCTCACCCCACTGTCTAGCCACAACATCGGCAAGATGACTTATTGCATCACAAATGCTGTGGAGATTGTCATGCATGACAGGGGGCACTGCATTCATGACCCTGAGCATCTGTCTGGTGTTGCAGTCAGTACATGCCTGTGCCTCCATGATGGACCATAAAATGCATATGGTGACACCTGCTGTTGCACGTGTGACAGGGGCTTGATGGTCAGCAGTCGTGAGTTGAGCACCCCTGTCCATCTCACAGTGTGTGACCTTGCCTGTTCCCTGGCTATTGCTGGTGTCTACACTCACACGCACTATACTCAGCACACTAGCCTGTTCCATGCCACCACCCTTAACCTGTCTATTATCCATGGCTGCTGGGGACTGGGTATGTATGGGCATACTGACTGTGTGTGGGGACATGGTGGGTGAAAGTGGGATACCAAACAATGGCACATATTCTGGCACCAAGAACTCCACCTGTGCCTCACTGTGACCACCATCATCATGGGAGTCTGCTAAAACACTGACATCAGGTTGTGAGGGGGAGGGACACCAAGCCCTGTGTTCACCTGCAAGGGGAAGACAACATATGTAAATTAATACCCTGCAGTATTATGTTTGCTGATACACACACACACACGTGCACACACACGTGCACACACACACACACACACACACACACACACACACACACACACACACACACACACACACACACACACACACTCACCCACACACACTCCTGGTGCAGTCTGGCACAGCTGTGACACCTATGGGCCCTTCAGGGCAGACCTTACAGTAGTTCTGCCTGCCACAATCCATCTCTTTCACTGCTACTGTAAGGGCCACAACAAAGGGTGACAAATCATACTATGTGATGGGCCTAATAGCAGAATGGTAATTGTGGCCAAGACCAAAGCTATTGGAGTGAGCTATACAGTGTCATCAAGTGCATATGCATGTACTGTAAGAGCTGACTTACTGCTATAGCAATACAGACCACCCACGATGACAAGGTGAAATGATATGTGGTGATGATAGATGAAGGAACAGGACTATACCCTGTCACTGCAGTACGTACACAGGATGCTTCATGCTCACCAAATGATTTATAAAAATCAGTGTATACCAAGATTATATATTTCCCATTCTGAAGAAGGGATGGGCCTCCTTGAAATTGATTACATGTATTGATCTGCAATCGTGGGACTCCACACATATCTGCTGACCTCACAAGATCCAAATGTGGTGAAGGTTTTGAAACATGAGGAAAATAAATCTAAGATGAAATCTCTGCTTAATTTAGCAGAAGCGTATCAATGTCAAGCAGGGATGGAAATCAAACCAGAAGTGGATAAAAAACAGGCAGCAACTGAATGTGCTAAAAAAACAAAAGAAAGACTATAAGGTGAAGGACCAGATGAGAAGGCAAGAAATGTGGAAAAGACATAGTTGCAAGTATAGAAAACTTCTGGAAAAGCCTCATGTTGATCAAGAACGAACACAGGGATGGTTAAGGAGAGGTGAATTTACATCAAGAAATGAAAGGTTAATATTGGCAGCCCAAGATAGTAACTCCATTGAACATGTGGGAGAAACAGACATATGTAGGCTTTGTGGAACCAAATTGGAAACAGTCACATACCTTATTGCTGGTTGCGACTCTCTAATGGCAGAGGGACTGTATACTGAAAGGCATAATAATGTGGTGAGTTTGTTACAATGGAGATTGTGCAAACATTATGGTATTAAAGTGGCTGAAAAACACTGGAAACATGAGCCACAGAGAATCCTATAAAATGATAAAGTTTACATCACTTGAGATCACCCAATACCAACAGTCCAAAAGATAGATGCTAGAAAACTGGATATAGTGATCAAAGAAAAGAAGACAAAAGTAGCATTGATCATTGAATTCACCACACCTAGTGACTACAGTGTCTTGCGTACAGAGAGACACAAAGTCATAAAATACCTCGATTTGCAGGCAGAAACAAGAGCCATGTGGAAGAAAGATGCTGAGACAGTTCCAATAGTAGTAGGAGCAACTGGTCTTATAAAAAATAATTTACAGTCATATTTAGATAAGTTACCAATTCATATAACAGTGTACGAATTGCAGAATGTAACACAGTACGAATTGCAGAAGGTGTCATTACTGGGCACATTGCTGGTGGTGCAAAGACCACTTTTGGCTAACATCAAAGAGTGAAACAATACTAATTTCATGAACTTTAATCATACTTTGACTTAGGAATGGGGTCCATTACCATCATGGTATTAGAAACCCAAAAGACTTGGAGAAATTAAAAAAATCAGATTCACAGGGATTCAATTCAGACAACACTGGAGGACAGTCTGCAATACATAAAGGAAATATGTAAAGTACTAGGTGCATAGCCTCATAGGATGATACCAGGCTTTTGGCCCTGATGCCCTCACAAGCCTTGCCCAGACTTTCACCCATGTCCCTTCAAAGCTATCACCTGTTTCCCCTGTCCAGCTGGGACACAAGCAGGATCCCAGGGGTGTCTCATCCATTTACCATGCAGTCACCCAGCTTCTTCTTCAAGAGGGCTATACACATACTCTGCTAGACATGGGGAGGGAGTGTATTTTACAGACAGTGTATTGTGTGGGACACTATACTATCCCACCAACAAGTGCTATACATGTCACAGATAAGGTGAGGGCCTTGCTTGCATGATGCGTGAGTAGGGTTTGTCTTACAGATATGCAGAAATGCCATAAAGGCTGGTTTGGAAATGGCCTTGTATGCCAGACACAGGTCACCTATGATCAGTCTGTATGAGACTGAGTACAGGGCCAGGGGTTTCAGCTTACCTGTATAAGATAGGTGTTACAGACCATGGATTTGTCTGGTCAGGAACCTCTGTGGTCTCTTCAACTGCTGCATTTGCTTGGCAAGGTACATGCCAAAGGAGCCATTGTACATAGTAATACATCTGATAAGGGTGGAGTATAGGGATGTAGCGGGCTCCTGGTTCCTGGATGACATACCCATATTTGTGAGATGGGCCATGTAGACAGCCTTCTGTACAACGGTGCTCACATGATGGGAAACTGACAGGTTGCTACCAACCTTGGTGCACAAGTCAGCTCACACCTGATTGCATGCTCAGTACATTATTACTGTCATAATTATTGTGGATGACATTTGCCACAGCAGGGAGAATGATGCATCTCCTGGCATTCAGTATGTGGCAATGCTTCTTGCACCAGTCATTACTTTGGTGAGGGCCTCTTGGGGGATGCTCACATCAGTAGGGGAATGTAAGTCAGTGGCCAGTCTGCAAGCATCTGTAAACCTGGTCAGCCACAGACCACTGCTTTTGCCCTGAACCTCAGCTAGTATATATATATATATATATATATATATATATATATATATATATATATATCTCAAACAGTAGAGACCCCCAGACTGATCCTTGTGGTATAACGCTTTGGAAGACTCTACTACTAGAGGAGGGTTACACTACTTTGACCGAGTGGCTGCTATCATTGAGCCAGTTAGCTAAACATCTGGTAACATACAGGTTGATGCCTAGTTGTGTAGGCGTATGTATCCTGGCCACCTGGGGATTATTGTGAGAGAACTGGGCTAGATGAAGGTAGGTACTGTTCCCCATCTTCCCCTCATCCTTGTGTTTGTGGACCATGTCAGAGAAGTCAACTAGGTTTAACAGGCCTGATCTCCCTTTGGCAATACCACACTGTGTGGGCTCAGACATTTTGAGGTTGCTAATGTCCCTGTTCATAACGTCCTTGATATAGCCTTCCATGCCCTTGCAGAGCAGGCTAGTTAGGCTGACATGCACATGATTGGCTGGATCGGTGGAGTGCTCCACCTTTGTATATAGGGATGACAGTGGCTGTCCTCTGTGGAGATGGGATGACACCAGTGCTCAGGCTTTGGTTGACTACAGTGCATAATGGATCTGAGGGCTCATGCCTGAGTTCATGTAGAATGCAGCCACGGATGGTATCAGGCCTATCAAGACTTCTGTGTGTTGCCTTTGAGAGGGCATTAAGGACCTGCTTCCAGGTGTTGAGGAGAGGGGGACAGGTACTGTGCATGCACATGTGTACCAATGGGGGGACAGGGTGGGTGATGTTTACACTTCACCTGCCTGCAGCAGTTTGCCTATATCTATGCCGTATGTGTATATGGTGTTATTGACCACCACTACAGAGCAGATTTGTGTGCTGCCTCTGGGACTGCAGACATATGTGTGGAAGGTCTAGTGATTGGCCTTGGTGGATGTGTCCAATTTTCACTCAAAGATCGTCTTAGGGTAATTCACCTGTGACCTTATTTGTTTGTGCAGACTAAGGTGGCATTGCTTCTAATAAGGCACCTGTACCTTCTTGGCCCTGTCCAGTAATTATTTCCACCTATTATGGGATTTGTGTATTGCTGCTGTCCACCACTGATGTTTACCCTACTTTGAGGGAGATGATTTTGTCCTGTCAGGTATTGCTGAGTCTGTACAGCTATGTAGGTGCTCACATAGTATTGTGACGTTGGCCTGGATACTACTGCTAGTTCCAACTAATGGAATGTTGGCTGTAAAGCTACTTCTACCTGCTCTGAGATGATTTATAGTCATTTGTGTAAAGTTAATTTTGTTGACCCTGACGGGGGGGGGGGGGGCAGGGGAGATAGTAACCTGAACAGTAATGGCTATGTGTTCAGACCTTACCAAGGAAGATGACATTGTAGGAGTTATACAGTTGCTACTCATGTTGATTAGGACCAGGTACAAGATATTTCCACCTGTCATAGGAATGTTGATTGGCTGATCCACTACATTGCCATTGACAAAGCTGAGGAATCTCTGTGCATTCATGTTCAGGTGGCATAGGTCACGCACACTATGGTTGGGTAGTTGAAGTCATCCAGGAGAAGGGTAGATGACTGAATCCTAAGAGATTCCAGCAAGTCCCAATAGGTGTGGTGGGTCTCCTTAGTCATGGTTGGAGGCCTGTAGCTAGCTATGATTTGAGTAGGTATTTTGTCAACTAACTGCACTTGGAATGTCTCCCATGTGTCATACTTTTTGGCCAGCCTGGAGGTTTGTATGTGTATGATAATGTTTAACACTCCACCTCCTGTGGCTTTGCAGCCCTCCATTTGGGGGTCTAAACATATAATGCAATGAGTAACCTGGCAAGGTTAATGTGCTCTCCACATGTCCCAACAACATGTTTTGAGAAAAACATACTCGTATCATATGAATAATAATTATTGATGCAGATGACGGGTGGGGGTAGAGAGTAAAATGTCCATTAACAACTGTATCGGCTCCTGTTTTTCACAACAGTACTGCTCAGTACTCTACAAGTCTGCCCTCACTTTATATCTACCTATGGCCATAGCTTTGTGGTGCATACATACTTGTTAGACTGTCAACCTGTAATGGTATGGAGCAGACTGGGTGAACTGTGGCTACTTTACTGGAGGGGGCTTTTACATGTCAGGGTTACATACTTGAGAAACAAGGGGTACCCTGCAATGATGTTATGTGAGTCTGCTACTAGCATAGTTCACCTGGATTCCTATCTGTGTCCAAGGTGATTGGCAGCAGTGACCACTAGCCATGACATGGGACACCTGAGAGACATGTTTTGTTAAGACGGCATGGTGTATGTACCTATCCTGCTGTCATTTGCAGGTATGGGGTTGGACAGTGGGACAGTTATACATGGTGTACTGTTATACCTTCAAACAGCTACTACAAACATTTCATTACTTGTAAGATCTGTGGAGAAAATATCTGTTACCACTATCTGACTGTTTCTACACATATTCAAGATTTCTTGAGTGTATACATGCACATATCTCAGTACTACTCCCTGGATTTGAATCGTGTCAGGGTATGCTAAAATGAACTACAGGGTGGTTTCTCATCACACTAAGCTAATGGGGAACTGCTGTCACTTGCTTGACTGTTTTCTGCCTAATACTCTGTGGGTTAGACAGTCTGACCTTGTAATCCTGAGTTTCATGCATGACAGTGTGCTGTGTAGTAATCCTTTGAAATTATATGATCTGGAAAGCAACAGTTAACACAAAACACTGCAGTAGGGGCCACACTATAATACATTTGACATTAGTATTCAGGGTTCCGATCTTAGTGCATAACATATGTCATATTTCATGTATATCTTGATTTACAGCTCTACAATCTACTGTTTTGCATACTAGCTGATTCTCAGAACAACCTTTGATAATTCATTCTGTCAAAGCCATCTTTTCTGTGCAGAACCTGTACACATTCTATTTCTACAACAACATACTAGAATAAACACATTAGTTGGAGAACTAGGTTTTTATTGTACTTATATGACATAGTGTTCTACTACTGCATGTGCTGTAGATGACTATTAGTCTGGCAAACATTTCTTTCACCATTAGACACAGAACACAGTAACAATGTACTCCTTATTTATTTCACTATATACTGCAAGGTACAGCTGTACTCACCAGCCTGCTGGTGCAGCCTTGTCAGTCTGTCCACATGGGCCTCAGCATTGCTAGCCCTCTGCACTGCAGCTTAGGGGGAGAAAACAAATATTATGCATACCTATCACATACTCAGGCTAGAGTTTGATACAGCTGTATCTGACATACTTACAAACTGCTAGAACATTGTTGTCCTGAGTGTCTTGGATCCATTGGGACAGGAGCACCCCCGTCCTCCGCTCTAGGTTACCATAGTGATGCCATAACTGATAACCAGTTCAGGGGATGCCGGTGGCACTGGTGAGATTGTTTGCCATAAAGTCCCAGACCTCCACTTTATACTGTGAGCCCTGGTACTGGCCCTGCAGCAGTCTGTCTTCATGGTTTGCTACAAGGAGCCCAGCCATGACTATGGACTCCAAAATGCCCCAGTGCTGCACCTGAAAGCTTGGGCCCTCACCAAAACCTGACATAGTTCCTACTCAGAGCAAACTGCAACAGATTCTTGCTGTATTTCCTCCTGCACTATTTAAATAAGGCTCCATTCCCTCCCTTTGCCTATATTGGACCATTTTGAAAATGCTGAGCTCAGCTAAGTGGTGCGCAAACCTGCTAAGCCAATTTGAGCAGTGTTTAAAGGGACATTGCTGAGCACTGCTTAACAGTGAGCAAATCCAGTTAGCTGCTTAGAATTTACATCTAAGCAATGCTTAAACCAGCTAGGCATTGCTCAGTTTTCATTTTTAGGAAATATCTGAATAATGACTTAATTAATCATTACTAAAATATCAGTAAGTGTATATGATTTACTTTATGTGATGATCCTCTATTTGCTTTCATTACATTACCATTGGGTGTGACTGTTGTGTATGGGACACTTGTGTATACATAGGTGATTTCACATGTTATATGCACTCATACTTCCATTTTAGACTAGCTACACTTCCCTGGTTGACAAATATCAATTACTGCATAATTTAAAATAAAAATAATAATTTAACACTGCTCTCCCATGTAAAAATAAACTGTCTGTCTTGGTACTCAAACTGTGAACATCTATATGCAAAGCTGGGACTCTAATGACTATGCTAGCTAGGCATTAGGATTTTAGCTGTATATTTTTATTTATATCCTATGGGATGTTTAAGCAATTCTGAGCAGAGGGCCGTAACCCGCACACCCACTCAGCTATGCTTAAACATACTTGTGAATAGAAAAAAACAATAATAAACCCACTTTATTTACATGTATCTGTACGCCTTGTCAGTCACAGTAAGGGAAATTGTAAAGGGATACATAGGGACAGATTTTAAATCTTGCTCTTACAAACTTAAAAAGTGTGACTGTTGTTTTCTAGCAAATCATTGGCACATCACTCGAGGTTTAAGTCAGAACATAATGACAGACATTTGGGTTTCAGACTTCATACCCTTCAGAACATCCATGCTAATGCACAACCTGTTATTCTATCAACTTTCCATGTTTGTAAGAGCAATATTTAAAATGTGTCCCTATTTTTGGGCTTATGTCCCCCATTATTTATGGCTTTGTACATCTTTCTTGCTCTAGAAGGTTGAGAGCTATGTGAGGCAGGCATCTGGATATTCTGCAGAAACCTGTACAGTTGAGGGTTATGGCCATACTACTCTTTTTTTCTGTTTAAAGCTATAAGGCTCTTTTGCAATACAGGGGGTGTGTGACAGTATCTGTTACACCCTCCCTGCATTGCTTCCTAGTGGGATAGGTGCTTTCAGTGTCTGCAGGCACTGAAAGTACTTACAAAGTGCCATATGGTACTTTGACAATGCAGAGGGTGTGTGATGGTACCTGTCACACACCCCCTGCATTGCTTCCTATCCAGACTTCTTGCTTTCAGTGTCCACAGACACTGAAAGCACTTTGAAAGTGCCGTATGGCACTTTGACAATGCAGGGAGTGTGTGACAGAACCTGTCACACACCCCCCGTATTGATTTCTGGCTCCCCTATCTATTTCAGTGTCCACAGACACTGTTTTACTAATTTTATTGATTTCAGTGTCCACAGACACTGAAATGCATTTATAAAGTGCTGTATGGCACTTTCTGAGTGCAGGGGGCATGTTAGATGTGTGTGCACTACTTAAACATGCCCCTGCACTCAGTAGTGTTGGTATCCATTTAACATTAGCAGTAGTTTGCCTTCATGAATATGCAAGGTGCACTGCTGTTAAAGCTAAGGGTAAATGGACATGGTTCACTCTGTGCAGGAATAGCACTATTCCTGCACGAAATTTATTTAATCCCAAGGTAACAGTTAAACTACTAACACAAAAATTCATTGTAAGAAAGGAAAGAAGAGCGCATATAGAATGCCACCATGGAAGCATTGAATAATGAGCATAATAAAGCAATTAAGATGTGAAGTATCATTAATAGAAGAATCTAGAAAAGGGAATAGATCATCAACTATACTAAGAAAAGTAGATGAGATAAAGTAACAGATAACAACAGAAAAGGCCATCCCTTATCTTGCACCATTTCTAACAATAATCTTAAAATATCAGGCAAGTGAGAAAACCTTTGAGGGTATATAGAGAAATATAACGGCAAAGCCCAAAAAAGAAACTCATTGATGAACCCCATCTGTGAACTTTCAAAGAAAACAACAGCAATTGTAACTCCTTCTAGAAAATCAATGCATTTTGGAAAAGTATTTATGAAGATCTCATTGAACTGCTGTTCATAAGAAAGGTTCTTTATAGGGAGACGAGTTAAAAGATAAAGTAAGAAGTGTTATTTTAGAGGATATGAAATGGAATTATGTACCAGTTAAAGAAATTCAGCCAAAATTTAAAAGAAATGCTCCTGAACGGAAAACTCCATGCCCAGATGCAGTGTCCAACTTCTGGCTAAATTTATTAGCATCTTTACACAATGATTTAGACCTGAATAAAATTTATTTTTATACAATTTGTTTATATGCACAATATGAAAGGTTGTCATCCTGGCAAACAACAGGAAATAAAAATAAATGTACTGCTCCTTAACAGCAAAACTGAAAGCTATGCTAAGAACTAAAGACCAATAACCTGCCTTATGATAATATACAAATTATATACTGGAACTGATGCAGAGTTTATAGTCTGTCATGGAAGTAGAACAAAAAGGTAATCAGAAGAAAATCATATGGAATAAAGGATAATCTATTATTACACAAAGACACAATAGAGAGGTGAAAGGCAGAACCAAAGTATGGCATACACAAATTGCAAAAAAGCATTGGACAGCATTCAACTTTCTTGGATTATGGAATGCTTAGAGATGTATAAAATATACCCTGCACTGATAAATTGCATAACAGCCAATATGAAACAGTGGTAAACCACTTTACAACTGAGTCATAATGGAAGGCAAACTATTATCGGAGGGATAGATATTCAGAGAAGGATATGCCAGGGTGATTCTTTGTCACCACTACTGTTTTGTCTTGTCCTCGAATATCTATTAACTTAACATGCAAGCCTTTGGTTTGAACTTAACTTCCAGAGTTTGCTTTGCTTCTTCCCATCTCATCCACTTTTTGTGGATGATGTAGACTATATAACTCATCAGACAAATAACTAAAAGAGGAACTACAAATAGTTCAAACTTTCTCAGATGATATAAGAATGACATTTGGCTTTGATAAATGTGCAAATGCAATATTTATGGCAAGGAAACTAAAACACCAACAAAAGGCAACATGTACAGCAGGGGGAATCTAAACCACAAAGAAAATATCAAAAATTTCAACCTGAGAGAGAAATATGATATAAAAGAACTTGAACAAATGAAAACAAATGTAGTAAGAAATATTTTAGAAACCTAAAGCTAATACTGAAAGCTGCGTTGACATCTAAAAATAATTTTCAAGTTATAAATTGAATTGCTCTTTCTCCTCTACCTCCAAGCTTTGGTATGACTATTTAGAGAAGGCACTGTATTAATTTGGTAGGAAAAAATGTTTTATGTTTATCAAATAATAAATAAAAAGAGTACACGGTGAGAATTGTGAGACTGCATATATATATATATTTGTTGACACGATCAAATCCCAATAGAGTGAAAATACTGCAAATATGAAAAAAAATCTAAGATGACATCTTTCCTAAATTAATAGAAATCATACCAGAAGTAAACAAAAATATGGCAGCAACAGAAAGTGCCAAAAAGGAAGAATATAAAGAACATGACTAGAAGATAATGAAAGAGAAACCCTAAATCCCACAATTATAATGGAAAGTATGCAGAATTCCTGGGATAACTACATGTTGATCAAGATTTGATGCATGAAGACTTCCAAGATGGCTGCACACTAAGTAACAGCTTAATTTCAGCACTCCCAATGTGAAAACAGAAAGTCAGAAATGATCGCCAGTGAATTTCTTTTTTTGGGTAAATTTCAGTTACTGGCTAATACGGATACTGTCTGGATATTAGCAAAGAAGAAATTCAGAAAACCTGTAAAATAATGACAAAAGGTGAGGAGAAAACACTGACTGGGAATACCCAGCAGCTGTTCAGCAAAAAGCAATTCAACATCCAGCTTTGGTGCAAGACATGAGTTCCAGTAATCTAGAGGAAAAATAAGTCAAATGTGCTCAGAGCTGATTAAAATAAATGAAACACTGAAGAAGTATGTCAACTCAAATAGCAAAAGGCTGGGAAAATGTAAGAAGCTTTAAACATATGTTCAGATGAGCTGAAAAAATTGCAAAGATCAAAGGTTGAAATGAAGAAAAGGCTAGCGGAGTATGAGACTGCTCAAGAAGAGATGTTTCAATAAAATGGCAGAATAAGATGACAGGGCACACAGGGAAAACCTGAAATCTTCTGCTGTACCAGAGAAACTGGAAGGAGCAGACTGTATTAATTTTATGAAAGTGAAAATAAGCAAGTGGACTGCTATTCTAGATCAGCTGTTGTTAATTGAAAGGTCATATGGTGTGTATGCTCCAAACCTGACCATGAGAAATGAGCTAAGACCTTTATTAGTACAGATGCAATCCTACCAGCAGAAAGAGCTGATTTTGACAAAACTGTGGCAGAAGGACAAAGTACTAAAAGTTGGAGACTGTAGAGTGTTTGTGTAAAATGATTACTCATGGTGCACTAGGCAGAAGAAGAGTACATTTTTTCCAGCAATTAGCGAATGTCAGGAAGCAGGTGTGAGATTCAAGCTATTGTTTTCACCTATTTTCAGAATATTTTTTCCTGGGGGGGGGGGTTCAGACTCATTTTTTTTATGTAGAACATGTTAATGAATAAAACAGAAGTTTGTCCATCAAAAAATAGAAGGGGATTCTGCTTCTTACTCTTCTGATAATAAAACTCAAAAACAGTCTATGTCAATGAAACCCTTTCCACTGCTCCAAGGCAAAATGCGTGAAAGACACAAAAAACTACATGAGTTAATTAGAAGAACCAGGAGTATGTTGGAAATGAACCAGAGACTGGATTTGGGAGATGGAGATCAACAGGAACAAAACCAACAACTTGGAAATAAATGAATAAATGTAGGATTACAAAGCATCAATTATATTTGTAAAATATGACAAAACAAGAAAACCTGTAAATATTGGACTTTTTGTTTGACTTTGTTAAACTTGTAGGAGACTCCAAAGCATATGTCCTATGTTATGTCATTAATGTTTGAAAGAACATTAAGGTGAGGGGAAGAGGAAGTTAATAGGTAACTGTAAGTAAAACACATTTTGTTCTTAACAGCTTTTCTATAAAACATGACATATACTGCATGCTATAAAATATGTCTTTTTCAGTTATTTTATTTATAATAAGGATACTAAGGTAAACAGGAGTCCCCCCAATGCACACACACATTTTTTCTTTATTTTATCTTTCTTTCATTTTGTTTACTTTTAAGAAATGCAGCATTGTGATGTGAAAAGAGAAGAAACCTGGGCAAAACTGTATGATATAAGTACAATTGATATGCTTTTTCTTTCTTTCACATAGGAGAATGCCTATATTAGGGTCATTGGCTTGATATAATAACACGTTTTGTGGGGAATGCAAGTAAATAAAAGAATGATGAATATACTGAAGTTTTCCTCTAGCAAATAAATGTCCAAAGACTTGCAGTGGAAGGCAACTGAACATCTGGTTCTCATGTTTCTATGGAGACCATCTGATAATGGAGCAATAAAAACAGAATACTTCTTTCTTTTAATGGCTAGGAGATAATGTTTTCTTAAATCATTCAAGTTGTTTTCAACATCAGGAAGAGCAATAAAGATAAGACAAAAATAGCACTTAGTGGAAGTAGAAGCACAGGCTGTATCATGTGTCTTTGCATGGATAACCTTCATTACAAGTTAATTCAAGCCTATGAGTATGGCTGTCAGTTTGGAACAATTGTTCCTGTATGGAGGATTAAACTTCATTATTTGAAGATGTACATAGTTTTTATGATAGCATTAAGTTAATAAGTTCTGGGGGGGGGGGTGTTTATTTTATTTATTTATTTTTTTGAGGGTTCTTATTAAAACAAAATGTCTTGTAAGATGTGGCATAGGTTCAAATGGCTATAAAAAGAAACAATGGTTTAAACATCAACCTGCCAAACATTAGTATATGCATCTAACACAAAAGCTGAAACTAGAGATTAAAAAAAAATCTGTTATACATAACAGGTGGGAATAATAGCATCTTATCATAATGACAACACTTTCCTTATTATCGTTAAATGAAAATGGTTTTACAGACATATACAACAAAAGAGTAGTGAACTATATCAAAATGCAGAATAGAAATAGCTATGCTACATGAGATATATTTGGAAAGAGCTGAGCATGTGAGTTTGATAAAGAAAATATTTCAGGATGGTTATTCAGTAGAATATCTGGATAAAGGAAAAGGAGAGTATGTATATTAATTGGGAGAAGGGCTCCAATAGTGATAGAAGAGAAAAATTGAAAAGGAAAGGAAAAAAATGGCAGATTTTTAGTACTAAAGGGCTACTGCCAAGGGAAGAGGATTACACTGGCATGTATTTATATTCCACATAAAACTGCTAAAATGGAGCTTCAAAAATTTTGGGGGGAAATAATTAGCTTTCAGTATGGAATACTACTTTTAGGTGAGGACTAGAATTTGATTTACAACAGAAAGGACGGTATCTGGAGGACATAGAAAAGAACATATAACAAAAGAAGGTAGATTTTTGAAGACATTTATGAAAATATTTGGTTTGGAAGAAGTGAATTCAGTAGTAGGAGTTTGAAGGGAATTTACATATTATTCTCCCAATGTACAAAAACTGGGCTAGGTTAGACAGAAATTACATTTTATGTGAATATGTGCATTTAATTGAAAGTTTTGATACATATCCAATAGCTATTTCAGATTTCAGATCATAACTAAAATATAAATGCAGGTTAATGAAAGAAAAATGAGATACTCACACTTCACGACCTATATGTTTAAAATAATTTAACGAATGAGTAGTCAAAAGAATTTAAGGAATGAGTGGTGGAAATTATTCAGGAGTTGTTAGGGATGTGATGTCCACCACTGCTTCCAATATGTGATGGCCACCAATATGTGTTGTCCCCAGTAATCAAAGAGCCTGAATCCTCCCCACTGAGACTGGAGAGTAACATGCACTTGGAATACAAATGGATACACTTAGTATTAACAGATGCAAACCTCTCTGCATCAAGTACAATTTCCCTTAAGAGCACACAGGGAACACACTCAGTCTGGGGTCTGGATGTCTCTGCATCTGTCTCTCTCCAGATCCCCAATAAGACTCCCTATTGGTACAGCTCTAGGGTTAGGTCCTCAGCCAAGTGTCCAAGCCAAGTCCTCCAGCACCTCTGCAAACCCATTGCTTCATATCCCTGCCTTTAAGATTTAATTTTCACACACACACACACACACACACACACACACACACACACACACACACACACACACACACACACACACACATGAAAGACTGGCACATATTACCCACTCTACCAGCTTTGCCCAGACTATAAGGTAGATTCATGGCCACCAGTCAGTCACTATAAGGCTCTTACCAAGAGTATCCACTTATATGGTGCAATATTAATACTAATACAAATGATAGTAGTTGACTAAGACTAAGACATTTAGGCCTTCTAGAGTGTCCCACAGAGTGTCACCAAATAAATATAAGTACGCTCAAAGGTTAGATACTCTCTGCCAGGACCAGCTACAATAAAAACTTGAAATATATTTAATAATAAATAATAACAAATTGAAAATATTGAATATATATTTACAGTAAACCACAGAGTTCAAATCACAAAAATATTGAAATTAACATGGACAGACTCATACAAATAAAGAAAAACTATATAGACCACAAGCTGAAGAACCAAACAAAAACAGTAAACCAGATATCCACAAAAATTAAACTCCTTGAAGGCTTTGGTCGAGACATCAGAGTAAATAAAGAAACACTCTCTAAAGTAAGCTTCACCATATTCCTGATTGAATCTAAAATAATTTTACTGTTCCCTAGTTAAGTTACTTACTATCCCAAAGCAAGATGCTGTGGATGAAGGTGTTTTTAGTCAGGCTTCCCAAACAGAATCCTCAATACTCTGAGATTTCTCTTTGTAATATCTAAAATATATTATTTCCAAGTGGGCTGGCAGAGTGAACTCATCTGGTCACCCAACTCTAGGTTCTCACAGTATTCCCCTTTAAAGCTGAGACAGGAATTTAGACAGATGGCTACAATATACATCTAAATGTTTATGGCACTGCCTGCGGCCTCCCCTCTGTTCACTGAGCTAATGGACAGAGGGTCTTTCCCAGACCCAGTGTCTCCGGTCCCATTCAGCACTGTGGGTGGCTTTTAAGGATTTAACAGCTCATTTAAATTTCCCTTATTTTCTTAAAGTTAACCTCTGCTGTGCCAGTATTCTGTATTTAAACACATGCATTTAATTCAACTGCAGCAATACATGTACATTTCTCTTCATTTCAACATGGTGCACTGTTGATAGATTTCAACACAAGAAAAGCTCACAAATACATTTTCAGCACAACCATCTGCACAAAATCAGTTTGATATACAAATGACATATCAGTCTTTACAACACTCCATCTGGCTTGCTGGCACTTAACCATATCATCACAAGGGAAGATAGAATTTTTTTCTGAAAATATAGCTAGGGGGTGGTAAAAAATTAAAGTGGAGTTTAAAAATAAGGTAGAAATAAAAGACAAAGAGATAGGGTTAACAAGTAAGAATTATTTAGAAGGTTTGTTAAAGTAATGCAGAATTGGGGGAATTTCACAGAACAAAAAGATGGACAATTGCAGAGTGCTAAAGAGAAAATAAGGGACTTCCTCGATAATAAGCATGCATTTAGAAAGATTGCTGTTAAGCAACTTTTTTTGATAATAACTCTAGAGCACAAAAAAAACTTTTAGCAGAATGATTCAGACAACAGAAAATAGAAAGGGTTGTTGCCAAGCTGAGGGAGCCTATAGGAAGGAAAATAACCAGTGATGCTGTAGAGGCATTAGAAATATTCCACAAATGTTATGAAAATATATATAAATAAAATAGATATGGAAATCAGGAAAAAGTACAAATGGAAATGTTTATGCAAGAATTAAACATGCCAAGGTAGATAAGGCTCAATTACAAACAGGAAAGGAAGAGATGAGTTAAAAATCGTAATGTATGACCTGACCTACAGGAATGTCCTCATGAATAGATGGTATTCATGTAAAAGTATGGACGCTAGGAGGGAAGAAAGTAATAAAGATCTGGAAGGTGTTGTTTAACAGTATTTTAAAAGGAGGAGAAGCACCAACATCCTTGTAGAAAGTGGTGGTACAAGTAATTCCTAAAGATAATAAAGACACATTAGATCCAGCTTCATACTGGTGCATTTTGATTCTAAGCCATGATTATACCATGTTTAATCTATAATAGCTAAAAGAATGGCAAAGGTGATACCAAAATTATAGATATGGAACAATGTAGTTTTGTGGAGTGGAGGTAAACATTTGACAAAATTAATAAAACAATGATGATCCAGAAAATACCACTGCTGTTGGTAAGTCTTGATGCCGAGAAAGCATTCAACAGAGTAAGCTGGTATTTTTTGAGTAGGGCAATGGAAGCCTTTACATTCTCCAATAAAATAATAATGTTGATTAGGAAGATACATGAAGGATCAGAGGTGAAAATTAAACAACTGTATCGGCTTCTGTTTTTCACAACAGTACTGCTCAGAACTCTACAGGTCTGCCCTCAGTTTACATCTACCTATGTCCCATAGCTCCTGTGGCACATACATACATGTTAGACTGTCAACCTGTAATGGTATGGGGCAGCCTGGGTGAAATGTGGCTACTTTACTGGAGGGGGCTCTTACATATCAGGGTAACATACTTGAGAAAGAAGGGGTACCCTGCAATTATGTTGTGTGAGTCTGATACTAGATAGTTCACCTGGATTCCTATCTGTGTCCAAGGTGATTGGCAGCAGTGACCACTAGCCATGACAGTGTGACACCTGAGAGACATGTATTGGGAAGAGGGCATGGTGTATGTACCTATCCTGCTGTCATTTGCAGGCATGGGGTTGGTCAGTGGGACAGTTACACATGGTGTATTGTTATACCTTCAAACAGCTACTAGAGACATTTCATTACCTGTAAAACATGTGGAGAAAATATCTGTTACCACTATCTGACTGTTTCTACATATATTCAGTATTCCTTGAGTGTATATATGCACATATCTCAGTACCACTCCCTGGATTTGAACCATGTCTGGGTACGCTAAAATGAACTACTTTTTCTCATCACACTAAGCTACTGGGGAACTGCTGTCTCTTGCTTGACTGTTTTCTGCCTAGTACTCTGTGGGTTAGACAGTCTGACCTTGTAATTCTGAGATTCATGCATGACAGATAGTGTGCTGTGTAGTAATCCTTTGAAATTATATGATCTGGAAAGCAAAGGTTAACACAAGGCACTGCAGCAGGGGACACACTATAATGCATTTGACATTAGTATTCAGGGTTCCAATATTAGTGCATAACATATGTCATATTTCATGTATATCTTGATTTACAGCTATGCAATCTACTGTTTTGCATACTAGCTGATTCTCAGAACAACCTCTGTTAATTCATTCTGTCAAAGCCATATTTTCTGTTCAGAACCTGTACACATTCTATTTCTACAACAACATACTAGAATAAATACATCAGTTGGTGGTTTAGGTATTTATTGTACTTATATGACATAGTACTCTACTACTTCATGTGCTGTAGATGACTATGCATCTGGTAAACTTTTCTTTCTTCGTTATACACAGAACACAGTAAACAATTTACTCCTTATTATTTATTTCACTATATACTGCAAGGTAGATCTGGACACACCAGCCTATCAGTGCAGCCTTGTCAGTCTGTCCACATGGGCCATAACATTGCTAGCCCTCTGCACTGCAGCTGTAGGGGGAGAAAACAAACATTAGGCATACCTATAACATACTCAGGCTAGAATTTGGTACAGCTATATCTGGGATACTTACAAACTGCTGAAACATTGTTGTCCCAAGTGTCTTGGATCCATTGGGCTTAGAGCACCCCCATCCTCTGGTTTAGGTCAGCATAGTGATGCCATTCCTGCTAACCAGTTTGGGGGATGCCAGTGGCACTGGTGAGATTGTGTGCCATACGGTCCCAGACCTCCACTTTATACTGTGAGCCCTGGTACTGGTCCTGGCCCTGCAGCAGTCTGTCATCATGGTTTGCCACAAGGAGCCCAACCATTACTTTGGACTCCAAAATGCCCCAGTGCTGCACCCAAAAGCTTGAGCCCTCACCAACATCTGACAGTTGCTACTCAGAGCAAGCTGCAACAGATTCTGGCTGTATTCCCACCTGCTCCATTTAAATAAGGCTATATTCCCACCCTTTGCCTTCATTGGACCATTTTGAAAATGCTGAGCTCAGCTAAGTGGTGCACAAGCCCGCTAAGCCAATTTGAGCAGTGCTTAATGGGACAATTGCTAAGCACTGCTTAACAGTGAGCAAATCCACTTAGCTGCGCTGAGTGCTGCTTAGCATTTACATCCAAGCAATGCTTAAACCAGCTTGGCATAGCTGAGCACTGCTTATCATTGCTCACTTTTAATTTTTCAGAAATATCTGAATAATGGCTTAATTAATCAATGACATATTAGTAAGTGTATATGATTTACTTTATGTGATGTTCCTCTATCTGCTTTCATTACATTACTATGGGGTGTGACTATACTGTATGGGACACTTGTGTATACATGGATGATTTCACATGTTATATGCACTCACACTTCCATTTAGATTAGGTACACTTCCCTGGTTGACAGATATCAATTACTGCATAATTTAAAATAAAAATAATTTTAACACTGCTCTCCCATGTAAAAATAAAGTGCCTGTCTTGGTACTCAAACAGTGAACATCTACATGCAAAGCTGGGACTCTAACCACTATGCTATCTAGGCATTAGGATTTTAGCTGCATATTTTTATTTATCTCCTATGGTATGTTTAAGCAATGCTGAGCAGAGGGCCATAACCCACACACCCGCTCAGCTTAAAAATACCTGAGAATGGAAAAAAATAATAAACCCACTTTATTTACATGTGTCTGTACGCCTTTCAGTCACAGTAAGGAACACTGTAAAGGGACACATAGGGACAGATTTTAAATATTGCTCTTGCATACTTAGAAAGTGTGACCGTTGTTTTCTAGCAAATCATTGGTACATCACTCGGGGTTTAAGCCAGAACATAATGGCATACATTTGGGTTTCAGACTTCATACCCTTCAGGAAATCTGTGCTAATGCACCACCTGTTATTCTATCGACTTTCCCAAGTTTGTAAGAGCAATATTTAAAATGTGTCCCTATTTTTGGGCCTTTGTCCCCCCATTATTTATGGCTTTGTACAACTTTCGTGCTCTAGGAAGTTTAGAGGTATGTGAGGCAGGCATCTGGGCATTCTGCAGAAACCTGTACAGTTGAGGGCTATGGCCATACTGCTCTTTTTCTGTTTAAAGCTGTAAGGCTCTTTTGCAATGCAGGGGGTGTGTGACCGTACCTCTCACACACTACTTGCATTGCTTACTTGTGGGATAGGTGCTTTCAGTGTCCGTGGACACTGAAAGTACTTGCAAAGTGCCATACGGTACTTTGACAATGCAGGGGTGTGTGATGGTACCTGTCACACATCCCCTGCATTGCTTCCTATCTGGAAGTCCTGCTTCCAGTGTCCACAGACACTGAAATCACTTTGAAAGTGCTGTACGGCACTTTGACAATGTAGGGTGGGTGTGACAGGACCTGTCACACACCCCTGTATTGATGTCTAGCTCCCCTATCTATTTCAGTGTCCACATACACTGTTTTACTAATTATATTTGATTTCAGTGTCCACTGGCACTGAAATGCATTTATAAAGTGCCGTATGGCACTTTCTGAGTGCAGGGGTCACGTTAGATGTGCATGCACTAATTAAACATGCCCCCTGAACTCAGTAGTGTTCATATCCATTTAACGTTAGCAGTAGTGTTTCTTCATGAATATGCAAGGTGCGCTGCTGTTAAAGCTAAGGGTAAATGGGCATGGTTCACTCTGTGCAGGAATAGCACTATTCCTGCATGGAGTTTATCGAATCCCAGGTAACAGTTAAAGCACTAACACAAAAATTCATAGTAAGAAAGGAAAGAAGAGTGCATGTAGAATGCTACCATGGAAACATTGAATAATGAGAATAATAAAGCAACTAAAATGTAAAGTATCATTAATAGAAGAATCTAGAAAAGGGAATAGATCAACTATACTAAAAAAATTATATGGGAAAAAATAACAGACAACATTAGAAGAGGCAATCTCTTATCTTGCACCATTTCTAACAATAAGCATAAAATATCAGGCAAGTGAAAAAACCTTGCTTATTACCATCTCATCCACGCTTTGCGGATGATTTAAAACTGTATAACTCATCAGACAAATAACTAAAAGAGGAACTACAAATAGTTAAAACTCTCTCAGATGATATAGGAGTGACATTTGGCTTTGATAAATGTGCAGATGCAATATTAATGGCAAAGAAACTAAAACACCAACAAAAGATAACATGTACAGCAGGGGAAATCTAAAACAGCAACAAAATATCAAAAATATCAACCTGAGAGACAAATATGATGTACAAGAACTTGAACAAATGAAAACAAAAGTATTAAGAAATATTTTAGAAACCTAAAGCTAATACTGAAAATTGCCTTGACATCTAGAAATAATTTTCAAGTTATAAATTGAATTGTTCTTCCTCCTCCACCTCCCAGCTTTGCTGTGACTATTTAGAGAAAACATTGTATTAATTTGTTAGAAAAAAATGTTCTATGCTTATCAAATAATTAATAAAAATAGTACACTGTAAGAATTGTGAGACAGCATATGTATTTGTTGACACAATCAAATCCCAATAGAGTGAAAATACTGCACCATGAAAAAAAAATTCTAAGATGACATCTTTCCTAAATTAATAGAAGTCAAACCAGAAGTAAAAAATATGGTAGCAACAGAAAGTGCCAAAAAAGGAAGAATCTAAAGAACATGACCAGAAGATAATGAAAGAAATCTCCTAAATCCCACAGTTATAATGGAAAATATAGAAAACTCCTGGGATAACTACATGTTGATCAAGATTTGATGCATGAAGACTTCCAAGATGGCTGCACACTAAGTAACAGCTTAATTTCAGCAGTCCCAATGTGAAAACAGAAAGTCAGAAATGAGAGCCAGTGAATTTCTCTTTTTGGGTAAATTTCAGTTACTGGCTAGTACGGGCACTGCTTGGATATTAGAAAAGAAGAAATTCAGAGAACCTGTAAAATAATCACAAAAGGTGAGGAGAAAACACTGACTGGGAATAATCCTGCAGCTGTTCAGGTAAATGTAATTCAACATCCAGCTTTGATGCAAAACATGACTTCCAGTAATCTAGAGGAAAAATAAGTCAAATGTGCTCAGAGCTGATTAAAATAAATGAAACACTGAAGAAGTATGTCAACTCAAATAACAAAAGGCTGGAAAATGGAAGACACTTTAAACAGATGTTCAGATGAGCTGATAAAATTGCAAAAAATCAAAGGTTGAAATGAAAAAAAGGCTAGCTGAGTATGAGACTGCTCAAGAAGAGAATTTTCAAAAAATGGCAGAATAAGAGAACAGAGCACACAAGGAAAACCTGAAATCTTCTGCCATACCAGAGAAACTGGAAGGAGCAGACTGTATTCATTTTATAAAAGTGAAAATAAGCAAGTTGACTGCTATTGGTAGGATGGCCTAATGGTTAAGGTGTTTGCCTTACAAGCACAAGGTGCAGGGTTTGAGTCTCACAAAGGATAATTGACTAGGTTTAAAATGGCTCGCAAGGGCAGTTAGCTTAGTATGAATCTATGAATTCTAGAGCAGCTGTTGTTAATTGAAAGGACATATGGTATGTATGCTCCAAACCTGACCATGAGAAATGAGCTAAGAACTTTATTAGTACAGATGCAATCCTAACAGCAGAAAAAGCTGATTTTGACAAAACTGTGGCAGTAGAACAAAGTACTAAAAGTTGGAGACAGTAGAGTGTTTGTAAAATTATTACTCATGGTGCAGTAAGCAGAAGAAGAGAAAATCTATTCCAACAATTAACAAATGTCACGTAGTAGGTGTGAGATTCAAGCTATTGTTTCACCTATTTTCAGAATATTTTTTCTTGGGGGGGGGTCAGACTCATTTCTTGATGTAGAACATGCTAAGGAGGAAAACAAAAGTTTGTCCATCAAAAAATGAGCTATCAAATAGAAGGGGATTTTGCTTCTTACTCTTCTGATAATAAAACTCAAAGATAGTCTATGTCAGTGAAACGCTTCCTACTGCTCCAAGGCAAATTCTTGAAAGACAGAAAAAACTACAAGAGTTAATTAAAAGAACCAGGAGTATGTTGGAAATAAACCAGAGACTGGATTTGGGAGATGAAGATCAACAGGAAGAAAACCAACAACTTGGAAATAAAGGAATAAATGTGGGATTACAAAGCATCAATTATATTTGTAAAATATGACAAAACAAGAAAACATGGAAATATTGAACTTTTTGTTTGACTTTATTAAACTTGTAGAGGACTCCAAAGCATATGTCCTATTTTATGTCATTAGTGTTTGGAAGAACATTAAGGTGAGGGGAAGAGGAAGGTAATAGGTAACGGTAAGTAAAACACATTTTGTTCTTAACAGCTTTTCTATAAAACATGATATATACTGCATGCTATAAAATATATCTTTTTCAGTTATTTAATTTATAATAAGGATATTAAGGTGAACAGGTGTCCCCCCAATGCATACACACATTTTCTTTATTTCATCTTTCTTTCATTTTGTTCAGTTTTAAGAAATGTAGGCACTGTGATGTAAAAAGAGAAGAAACCCTGGGAAAAACAGTATGATATAAGTAAAATTGATATGCTTTTTCTTACTTTCACATAGAAGAATGCCTATATTAGGAGCATTGGCTTGCTATAATAACATGTTTTAAGGGGAATGCAAGTAAATAAAAGAACGATGAATATAATAAAGTTTTCCTCTAGCAAATAAATGTCCAAAGGCTTGCAGTGGAAGGCAACTGAGCATCTGGTTTTCATGTTTCTATGGAGACAATCTGATAAGAGAGCAATAAAAACAGAATACTTTTAATGGTTAGGATATCATGTTTTCTGAAAGCATTCATGTTGCTTTCAACATCTGGAAGAGCAATAAAGACAAGACAAAAACAACACTCAGTGGAAGTAGAAGCACAGGCTGTATCATGTGTCTTAGCATGGATAACCATCATTTCAAGTTAATTCAAGCCTATGAGTACGGCTGTCAGTTTGGGGCAGTTGTTCCTGTATGGAGGGTTAAACTTCATTATTTGAAGATGTACATAGTTTTTATGATAGCATTAAGTTAATAACCTCCGGGGGAGTGTTTATTTTTTTTTTACTTTTTTTTTTGAGTGTTCTTATTAAAACAAAAAGTCTTGTAAGATGTGACTTAGGTTCAAATGGCTATAAAAAGAAACAATGGTATAAAACATCAGCTTGCCAAACATTAGCATATGCATCTAACACAAAAGCTGAAACTAGAGATTAAAAAAATCTGTCATACATAACAGGTGGGGATAACAACAACATAATAATGACAACACTTTCCTTATTATCTTTAAATGTAAATGGTTTTACAGATATCCAAAAACACCACCCGATAAACAAGTGAATTTAACCACAACTCACTCCAGAGGTTTTACAGATATATACAACAAAAGAGTAGTGAACTATACTAAAATGCAGAATAGAAATAGCTATGCTACATGAGATACATTTGGAAAGAACTGAGCATGTGAATTTGATAAAGAAACAATTTCAGGATAGTTATTCAGTAGAATATCTGGATAAAGGAAAAGGAGAGTACTTATATTAATTGAGAGAGGAGCTCCAATAGTGATAGAAGAGAAAACAGAAAAAGAAAGAATGGCTGATTTTTAGTACTAAGGGGCTACTGCCAAGGGAGGAGGATTACACTGGCATGTATTTATATTCCACCTCAAACTGATACAATGGAGCTTAATAAATTTTTGGGGAAATAATTAGCTTTCAGTATGGAATATTCCTTTTAGGTGAGGACTAGAATTTGATTTGCAACAGAGAGAATGGTATCTTGAGGACCTAGAAGGGAACATATAACAAACGATGGTAGACTTTTGAAGACATTTATGAAAATATTTGGTTTGGAAGAAGTGAACTCAGTAGTAGGAGTTTGGAGGGAATTTACATATTATTCTACCAATATACAAAAACTGGGCTAGGTTAGACAGAAATTACATTTTACATGAATATGTGCATTTAATTGAAAGTTTTGATACTTATCCAATAGCTATTTCAGATTTCAGATCATAACTAAAATATAAATGCAGGCTAATGAAATAAAAATGAAATACTCACACGTCACAACCTATATGTTAAAAAGAATTTAAGGAATGAGTAGTGGGAATTGTTCAGGAGTTATTAGAGATTTGATGTCCACCACTGCTACCAATATGTAATGGCCACCAATATGTGTTGTTCCCACACTGGACCAGTAATGAAAGAGCCTGAATCTTCACCACTGAGACTGGAGAGTGACATGAACTTGGAATACAAATGGATACACTTAGTATTTCCAGATGAAGACCTCTCTGCATCAAGTACAATTTCTCTTAAGAGCACATAGGGAACACACTCAGCCTGGGGTCTGGATGTCTCTTTATCTGTCTCCCTCCAGATCCCCAATAAGACTCTCTATTGGTACAGCTGTAGGGTTAGGTCCTCAGCTAAGTGTCCAAGCCAAGTCCTCCAGCACCTCTGTAAACCCATTGCTTCATGTCCCTGCCTTTAAGATTTAATTTTCACACACACACACACACACACACACACACACACACACACACACACACACACACACACACACACACACACACACAAGACTGACACAGATTACCCGCTCTACCAGCTTTGCCCAGAGTATAAGGTAGATTCATGGCCATCAGTCAGTCACTATAAGGCTCTTACCAAGAGTATTCAATTGTACGGTGCAATATTAATACTAATACAAATGATAGTAGTTGGCCAAGACAGTTAGGCCTTCTAGAGTGCCCCACACAGTGTCACCAAATAAATATAAGTACTCTCAAAGGTTAGATACTCTCTGCAAGGACCAGCTACAATAAAACATTGAAATTTATTTAATAATAAATAATAAAAAATATGAAAATATTGAATATATATTTACAGTATACCAAAGAGTTCAAATCACAAAAAATATTGAAATTAACATTAATGGACAGAGTCATACAAATAAAGAAAAACTATATAGACCACAAACTGAAGAATAAACCAAAAAAAAAAAAAAATAAGCCAGATATCCACAAAAATTAAACTCCTTGAAGGCTTTGGCCGAGACATCAGAGTAAATAAAGAAACACTCTCTAAACTAAGCCTCACTATATTCCTTACTGAATCTAAGAGAATTTTACTGTTCCCTAGTTAAGTTACTTATTATCCCAAGGCAAGATGCTGTGTGTGAAGGTCTTTTTAGTCAGGCTTCCCAAACAGAATACTCAATACTCTGAGATTTCTCTTTGTAATATATAAAAATATAATTTCCAAGAGGGCTGGCAGGATGACCTCACCTGGAGTTACCTGAAAAGAATGAAAGCTGAAAATGCCAACAATGAGAAGACCGACACCGGAAGACAGACAACGTAAATGATAGTCCAGAATCCTGACGCTATAAACACCAATATGTGAAACGAACGCGACTGTATAAGTATGCAATAGTGACTGACTTTAGGGTTAGGGTGCAGGTAAGCTAAGTGTGCGTTAGTGATGCACTTTAGGGTTAGGGTACGGGTAAGGTAAGTGTGCATTAGTGACGGACTTTAGGCTTAGGGTGCGGGTAAGGTAAGTGTGTGATAGTGACGGACCCTAGGTTTAGGGTTTTGGTTAAGGTTAATGCATAGATAGTTGTGTATGTAAGGTTTAGTGTAGCTTTGTAAGGTTTTTGGTGTGCTTGTGTTGTATGTGTGTTTTTCAGAAATGAATTTGTTTTGTTTTGTTGAGTTTTGGGATTGTGGTTTGTCGGGCATTTACAATTTTGGGTATTTCAACTTTAGTTCTTTTCGTGTCGGTGTTCTCATTGTGATGCTTTTAGCTTGTCAATCATTTCAGGTAGATTCCCTCATCTGGTCACCCAACTCTAGGTTCTCACAGTATTCCCCTTTAAATCTGAGACAGGAATTTAGCCAGATGGCTACAATATACATCTAAATGTTTATGGCAGTTCCTGCGGCCTCCCCTCTTTTCACTGAGTTAATAGACAGAGGGTCTTTCCCAGATCTAGTGTCTCCAGTCCCATTCAGCACTGTGGGTGACTTTTAAGGATTTAACAGCTCATTTAAATTTCCCTTATTTTCTTAAAGTTAACCTCTGCTGTGCCAGTATGCTGTATTTAAACATATGCATTTAATTCAACAATACATGTACATTTCTTTTCATTTCAACATGGTGCACTTTTGATAGATTTCAACACAAGAAAAGCTCACAAATACATTTTCAGCACAACCATCTGCACAAAATCAGTTTGATATACAAATGACATATGGTTCTAATTCATTTGTAACACAAGCATCTTGCATACATCAGTTTGATATTCAAAGGACATATCAGTCATTACAAAACTCCAGCTGGCTTGCTGGCACTTAACCATATCATCACAAGAGAAGATAGAATTTTTTTCTGAAAATATAGCTATGGAGTGGGATAAAATTAAAGTGGAGTTTAAAAATAAGGTGGAAATAAAAGACAAAGAGATAGAGTTAAGAAGTAACAAGAATTATTTAGAGGGTTTGTTAAAGTATTGCAGAATTGGGGGAATCTCACAGAACAAGAAGAGGCACAATTGCAGAGTGCTAAAGAGAAAATAAGTTGCTTCCTCGATAATAAGCATGCATTTAGAAAGATTGTTGTTAAGCAACTTTTTTTGAGCACTCTAAAGCACAAAAAAACTTTTAGCAGAATGATTTAGACAACAGAAAGTAGAAAGGATTGCTTCCAAGCTGATGGAGCTTATAGGAAGGAAAATAACCAGTGATGCTGTAGAGGTATTAGAAATATTTCACACATTTTATGAAAATATAAATAAATAAAATAAATACAGAAATCAAGAAAAAGTACAAATGGAAATGTTTAAGCAAGAATTAAACATGCCAAGGTAGATAAGGCTCAATTACTAACAGGAAAGGAGGAGATGAGTTACAAACGGTGATGTATAACCCGATCTACAGGAATGTCCCCATGAACAGATGGTATTCATGTAGAAGTACGGAAGCTAGAAGGGAAGAAATTAATAAAGATCTGGAAGGTATTGTTTAACAGTATTTTAAAAGGAGGAGAAGCACCAACATCCTGGTAGAAAGTGGTGGTACAAGTAATTCCTAAAGATAATAAAGACACATTAGATCCAGCTTCATACTGGCGCATTTTGATTCTAAGCCATGATTATACCATGTTTAATCTGTAATGGCTAAAAGAATGGCAAAGGTGATGCCAAACTTATAGATATGGATCAATGTAGTTTTGTGGAGTGGAGGTAAACATTTGACAACATTAATAGAACAATGATGATCCAGAGGGAAGCACAATGCAAGAAAATACCACTGCTGTTGGTAAGTCTTGATGCCGATAAAGCATTCAGCAGAGTAAGCTGGTATTTTGTGAGTAGGGCAATGGAAGCATTTACATTCTCCAATAAAGTAATAATGTTGATTAGGAAGATATATGAGGGATCAGAGGTAAAAATTAAAGTGTGTGTGTGTGGGGGGGTCCTTTCTGAGTTCTGTTTGAGCAGAGAAACCAGGTAGCAGTGTTATCTTTCCACTTTGTTATTTGCATTATATTTAGAAAAATTGGCAAAGAAAAATAAGGGACTCAGAACTTCAAGGATATAATTGGTATGGTAGTTAAGTAAAGATGGCTTTATTTGCAGATTATATTATTTTATACCAGATAAAATCAGAAAAAGACATTTCAGTGTTGTGGAACATTCTAAGAAAGTTTCACATATTTTCAAGATACAAAATTAATGGAGATAAAACAAAGTCAATATCTGTAAAGTATGTACTGACACACAAATTGCTTCAGCAATACCCATATTTATGGGACATGATAAAATTAAATACTTAGGATCATGTATCTAAAAGGATTCTGTGAAGGCAGCTAAGGATATGTGGGAACAAACTAAACAAAAACTGAGAAAACTGAAGCTCTATTTTATGGGCATGGATAGCAAGATACAAGCAGTGAAATATCAAATAATAAAGAGTTGAAAGATTTTATCTGGGAGGGGAAGAGGGCAAGAGTCAAGTGAGATAATTTGATCCTTCCAATAGAACAAGACAGTTTGGGGCTATTTGATTTGAAAGAGCATTTCAGAGCTACACAGTTAAGGCTCCTATATGTAGCACACACAGAAAGACATAATTCAGAGTAGAAAGGGATGACGACAAAACGAGGGAAAGCTCAATAAACAATGAGAGTCTTGGATTTTGGATGCAGAGCCTTAAGGGGGATAGCAATAACAATACAGAACATTATATTCATATTTTAATACCCAAGCCAACACAGGGAGAGAGAAAGGAGATTCTGCTGATAGGAATGACTGCAATTAGGGATACAGAAAATATACATGATGGGGCTGGAATTTACTGGAGAAAACTGGCAAAGGAACCAAGGTATTGGGAGCAAATAATTAGACAGGGCGAGGTAACAGAATGTGAAGATGTCAAGAATTAATTTGGACTGCTGGCTATAGATTGCCTTCTCTATCAAGGATTGATATCAGAGTATAGGCAAACAGCAAGAAATAGGGGAATCTTAAGTGAATGATCAGCATTGGTGGAGTTTTTGGTAGAATCTATAACAGAAGCTGCTGTTCAAAAAGAGATAATTACTAGAACATATAAAATATTGCATGATAACTATAGGTATCAATTAGAGGAGGTAAGAAAGGATTGGGAATACAGACTGGATAAGCAATTCACAAAGAAACAATAGGAGGATAAATGTACTGCTGCCAAATATGCAACAAAGTCTAGAAGATGTAGGATATTTGCTTGGAAGTATTTGCATAGGTATTTTTATACCCCAAGCAGGCTCCAAATAATTTTTCCTTAAGTAGACTGCAAATGTTGGAGATGTGATAGGGAGTAAATAGATAATTGGTTACATATTTTTTGGGAGTATAACAATTTGCAGACTTTAAGCATTCCTTGCAGACTACTCTGTTAGAAATACTGGGTGAGCAAATTGGTGTAATTCAGGAAATGATTTTTCTGAGAAGTGATGCAGAATCAGAATTGCCTATATATAGTTTAAGGCCTTGCGTAGCTTATTTCTGAAAGCTGAAAAAAATGACTAGAAAATGGAACTCAAAGTCTAAACCAAATGTACTAGAAGTAGTGAATATACTAAGAGATAAAAGAACTGGAAGTGGGATCTTTAGAAAAGGGTAGGAAAAAATTACGTAGACAAAAATGGGAACTATGACAACAATACATGCAGAAAAATGTTGTGGAGGAAGAATGAGGTTTAAGAGAAGGCATGAACTGAATGAGCTATGTAGTGTTTGACTGACAATTACAGGATAGATTACAAGTGATGCATAATGTTTGCAATGGAAAAAACTTCAATATGGTTTGTTTTCATTTATATAAATGTATGACTATGCATGTTATAAGTGATACTTTAATAAATATGTTTCTTGTTTTAAAAAAAACATAAGTGAATAAAGTTAAAATATATAATTTCCAAAAAAAAAAAAAAAAAAGAAAAAGATGTGATGCATGATTGGCTAAGGGCAGGTGAATTTAAGCCAAAAAAGGAAATGCTGATAATGTCAGCCCAAGACAGTGAATAATGAACTACATAGGGAGTTGGCTGACCCAGAGACTCCTCAGACTCTGGAATAGACTGCACATACTTGTCAAGCAGAGTGCCTCTTTGGCCCTCTTCAAAACGAACCTTGATGATTGGATGGGAGATAGGAAATTCAACACAGGGATCATGTCAGTCGCCCTGCTAGACAGGGGTCCAGGGAAGTAAATACTGTGGGAGGAAATAGCCAGGGAATAATTATGGCTAGGCTTGTATAGGCCCTAGGGCCAATAGCCTAGTACCAACCTATGAACCTATGAACAAAGTTGATAAAAGAACAAAGAAAGAGACACAGGCAAATCTAGATTTGAAAGTACAGAACTGTAAACTATAAACAGCTGTACATTTTCCTGAGTTTTTGCAATATACACATGGCTGAGGGTTTAAGTACTGAACTGTACAATAATGGGGCAAGACTGATGCATTAAGGATTATACAAACACTATAACATATAGGCAGCTGAGAAACAACAGAAACATAAACCATATATATAAACCATATATATAAAAAGAGTGGAACAGTGGATATGGGATGTAACCCAAGAGAAAAATATAAAAACACAGCAGATGTCCACTCTGGCCAAAATAACTCTTTATTATAAAAAATAATAAAAATAGGTTAGTGCTTTCACAGATGTCCTGCTGACTCAGACCATTAACACAAACAAAATAAAGCAGAACATATATTTAAAACTTTTAAAAGCATGCTAAACCAATGAAATCAGACAAAAGATAGTACACATGACAAACTACAATAAAAAAACAGTAAGATTAATGGAACAGGCCTGTCTTCTTCAAAACTGGTTTTAAAGATTCATGATCATTGAGACCTGGCTACAGTTAGCCCTAAAGTCTATGATTCATTGCAGTTGACTGTATTTAGTCATGTTGCATAGATCACTTTCCCTTATAGCCTCATTGACCAATTCTAAGACCAAAAACTTAAAAGAATGGTCACGACCCTTTTGCAATATGTGTTTGGCTACAGTACTGCTAGCTTTTTCATTTTTTACATCATTGCAATGTTCTAACACCCTCTCTCTTAGTGTACAGTTCATTTTACCTATATAAAACCCCTCACATTTTGTGCACCATGCTAAACAGACTAATTTTTTAGTTTTACAATCTGCATAAAAGTTAAATTCAATATTCATCCCAGATCTAGGGTGTTGAACATATAACTCCATATAAATCTGCATTATTTACAAGATCGACAGGGGAACTTTCCCAGGTGATCTGAAACTACCCAGCTTGCAGAAAGCTGTTGTTTGTAAGAAAGAGATAGTTTAAGCATTATGTTGTTTCTAAATGTGAGGCTTGGTAAATTGGCCAATATTCTTCTTAAGATCAGGATCTGTAATTAAAAACATAAACCTCAAAGAATTGCTCTGATCTCACTGGATCACCCAGTGCCAACAGTTAAGAAAGTAGACCCAAGAAAAACAGAGATAATAGTCAAAGAAAACAGAGAAAAGTAGAATTAAACACTGAAATAGCTACACATGGAGATTATACTGTCCTGTATAATGGAGTAAACATGACATGAGGCCAATCCAACTGGAAAAAACAACAAGAAAAAACTAGCCAAGCTAGAGTTTGCACTGTGTGATTCCTTGAAACCTCTTGTAAAAGAGGATTGTTGGATATATGCAAATGACCCCTTAAGGACACCAGGTGTTTCAGCTACATGGCAATTCTGATTGCCTATGACTTATTTCTTTTTAAGTCAATTAATGGACAAATTCAGGCCAATAAAGCCAAACCCCACTAGCTATCTCATAATCCACTTTTACAAGAGATTTCAAGGAATCACACAGTGCAAACTCTAGCTTGGTTAGGTTTTTCTTGTTATCCTGTATAATGAGAGACATAAAGTCATAAAATACAAGGATACACACATAAAAACTATAACAACATGATGTAAAGCTACATAGAAAGTTCCAATTGTTACATGATTAATAATAATGAATGTTGAAACATACTTAAATATGTTACCAATACATGTAGTTCCAGATGAAGGAGGCTTTTCTGATTACATTGCAGATTCTGGGAAGAGCACAGTTGGCAAACATTAAAGATTGAAGCAATATTAATTTCAGTAAATTTTACCCATCTCAGACTTGTGGTCCATTCCTGCTACATCATTAGAATCATTAAACTTTTGGAGAAATTAATATAGTGGGATACCCTCTGGACTATCTTCCTTCTTCCTTCCGGTCTACATAACTTCAAACAGAATCCTCCCTTGACCCTTATCAGACCAAAACTCACAAGTCTACTGTGAGGGCAATGTGCTTTAAATATCCATATATGTATCTGTTCATTACCTATAACATACTCACTACATACTCACTTGTTTCTGTATGACTCCCCTTAAAGGACAATCTATCATATTGCTATTTGACCTTCTTAGGCTAAACACAATTAAAGGGACCATCCACCATTATGAATATACGTAATATCTGAACCTCAACTTATTCAGCAAGTATATGACTTGGAGAGGCTTTGGAACATTGGCAATAAGGCATATAAGGGTGCAGAAGAGAAGTTATAGAGTAAAAATGTTATAGTCTTGATATTTATTCAGTTAGCTATAGAGGGGCACACCTAAATAGTCTACATGTTGGGGGTGAGGAGTATTTGTAGCTTTAGTAGTCCATTGACCTTTGGCCCTAACTCCAGTGGAATGGCTACAGGCTATAGGGTGATAGGGAGAAAATGGGTAGCTTTATGGACTGTTAGAGGGTTAGGCAACCTGAACAAAAAAATTAGTTTTGGCAAGACTAAGAATGGAAAATACAAACTAAGCACTGTAGGGAATTAAGTTTAAGATAGAAAAAGTTGCAGCACCATAGAAGAAATGTTTTAAGAAAGTTGAGCCATTAACCAGTTTGGAGAAGGAAATGGAAATCAGCTGTTCATATGTAAGATAAGTGGCCGTAGAGGGTAGTAAATGAATGGGAGGATGAAGGAGGAATTCAGGAGACAGTTAAAGTGAAGATAGAGGATAGTGATGTGTTGGTATCCCAGCAATGATTATGGTGCATTTTGAGAAGGTCTTTGTAGGGGCAATAACCATCAGACCAGAAGAGAAATGATAGGGGACTTCAGTGTAGTTTTAGACCCAGAGAAGGGCTGATTTTTTGGAAAATGGAATATTGTAAGCAGGTTAGAGAAACTGTGTGACAACGTAAAGTAGAAAAAAAGCTTATGAATATGTTGAGAAAAACAGAGGAGACTTTTTTAGAGAGGGCAAACTATATGATAGTAGACTGGGCAGGATTATAGTTATATTCAAGGATTTAGCAGACATGAAAGAGGTTAGATTGAGGAGAAACGTATTTCAGATGATTCCATGGTTAGAGCAGTATTGGATTAGGAAGATGAGAATGATAGTATACGGAGGAGGAATGTATGGACTGGAGAGGGATTAAACAGTATATGTGGCTCTGAGGTATGGGAGTAAAAATAATTAGGGAGAAATTACTACAAGAATAAGGTGGTATGTAACTAAAATGACTGGGAGGAGAAAATAATGTAAAAGAAGGGAATGGGGATGAAGTAAATGGAAGCACAGTTGAGAAAATGGGACATAGAGAGTTCTAGAAAGTTTTGGTAAAAATGGCCCAAACCTACAAGTGATCATATCAGACAAAGGGAGAATGTGGAAGGCTTGAAATGGGAAATTATGATAACTAAATGTTTCTGGGAAAAGACAGAGCTGGGTGTGGGAAGGCAGTCGGGTGGGATGAGGACAGAGGGGAAAGGTCAATGGCATGCAGACCAAAGGAAGAACAGAAGGTGAGAACAGTGGCAACATTGGATGAATAAGGAAAATAGTTGTAGTTAAGATGGTAGTGGGGTTTTTCATAAACTTTACAATGAATTGTGTGTGGCAGATAAGCCAACGCAAGAAGAAGATGGCGGATGAATCTGGCTGTTTTGAGGAGCGTGGTGTTGACTGAAAGTGAAAAGGGTAAGCTGGAAAGGAGTACTGAGGAGGAGGAGGAAGTTTGCCCTGTAACTGTTACCACAAGGGGAAGCAAATATAGGTGTAATGGTATCCTAATAAGTATAACAGTCTGTAGGATGCAATTTTATGCAGAATTGTGGAAGGGTTCAGACCTTTAAAATGTTTTACTGGGGTTAAGGTATTATATAAAGACTCGAATTACGGATTGCATAAAAGGGTGAGTGAGACTAAGAAACATAGTGGTGTGGAGAAGAATGCAGCAGGGATGTCCTTTATGTCTTCGTATGGTTTTGTTAATTATGGAAGTCCTAGTTACTCAAGACAGAGAGTGTTTGGCAGAAAATAATGAGGAATGGAGGCTGAAAAGTTCAGTATGATTTGCAGGTGATTGCATGATCAGGCTTACAAATGTTAGAAAGGTTTTTCTAAACGTACTGTAGATTTTTGAGCAGCATCTGGTAGAATCAGTTCTTAGATATTATCCTAAATGCTTAGTGCTTGTACCAATAGGAAAGGTGAGAATTGCTACAGAGGTGCTATCAATGGTCATATTAGGTTAAGTACTTAATTTAAAGGTGTTGCTAAGTATTCAATAGATATTACATATCAGTTAAAAATTATTAATTGAAAAGTCTGAGAAGTTACCAGACAGATGGATGAGAAAGTGAACTAACTCTGATGGGATTTATGGAATTTAAAAAAGTTGTTAGGATGATCATTCTACCTGTGTTTTTGTACCAAATAAATAATCTGACCCTCTAGCCAGAAAGAAAAGAAAGTGAATGTACAAGGGCAAGTGTCCAATTTAACTGGAAAGGAAGGGGAATGTATATTAGGAGGCAAACAATGGGAAGAAGTACAGCTAGGGGGTGGGTACTATTCAGATTTTAAATGGTATATTGTGACTGCTAGCTGGGAGCAAATGTGCAAATATTAGAAAAGTATATCAAAGATGGGAGAGGATGGGAGGGTAGGAAAGAGACAGAAACATCTCATACTGGGAGGAAAAGAAGAATAACTTGTATTAAAAAAGAAAAGGAAGAAATGTTGTGTTGCAGGGCACACATCTGTCCAAAGTAGAGCATATTAAATTAGAACAAAGGGGGTCTAACAGATAACATCTTGCAACCAGCATAAGGGGGAGTTTTAGTTAGTGGGGATGGGCATTTAGCATAGTAGAAAGGAACACTGAAGGGAAGTAAGATCATGTTAATATCATTGTATCTACTACCTAAGTCTAAGTGTGGTTTTGGCAGAAATCTAGTGCTGGAGTCAATTCATATTTATGAAGTGATTCTAATCATGGCTGGAGATTGGAATGCGATTTTTAGGGAGCTGAAGGTTGAAAGGAAGTGGAGGTACTTGCTCATAATGTGAGCAGAAAAATGAGCAAGATCTTTGTTGATGTTCCAGAGAGTAAAGGTTTTCTGGACTAGTTTGAGAAGTGTTAGGTGAGAAGATGGACTCACATAATGTAGTCCTAAATAGAAAGGTTGATCCAGGATACATAAAGTATTTTCTCTCTAATACCATGAAGGGAATGGACTCCGTTCCTAAGTCAGGGCATGGTTAAAGTTCCTGAAATTAGTATTGCTTCAGGTTTTGGTGTTTGCCAAAAGTGCTCTTTCCAGCATCCACAGTATACCCAGAATTTCCCCTTCTGCAATTTATACAAGGCGACATGTATTAGTAGCATATTTGTATGATTGTAAATTCTTAATGAAAGCTTGGTCCAAGATAGATCTAGTGTTTACCCTCAAAGTGCATGGAAATTTGATAGAAGGGGTGAAGGTGGGGTCAGTTAGATATTCAGCCAATGCATGCATACAACAAAATGCTCTTTTACAAGAAAGAGGCTATTAGATATCACTTGAGATCCCCTACATACAGATTAAGAAAGTTTTGAGGATTGGATAAAAATGGTATGTGTGCAAATGTTTGATGAGTTAAGGGAAGACACAAGCATCTGCAGTCAAAGAGTTGCTGTAAGGGATAATTTTCTTTTTAACACCTCAAAAGCAATAAGGGCCTTAGAATCAATACTAAGACAGCAGGAGGTGGAATGAACAGTACTCAAGTTAATGGATGACTGGCAAAGGAAGCCTCAAGAATGCCTTACTGGGATACAAAGGATCTTTAGGTGTTATTACAAAAGGTTATATAAGCGGATCCTAGCTATGGTTGAGGGAAAGCAGAGAATTAAGGAATCTTTGGAAGATCTGCAGCTTTCACATATCCCAAAGCCCCACTGGATGGAACAATGAGATCACAGAGCATGAGGTTAAAGTAGCATTAAATTATGAAAAGGAAGGGAAGTCCCCATGATTAGATGGGTTAACTGTTGAAGATTGGAAATTAGAGGAGGGGAAATTAGTAAAGGCTTGGGTTATACTTTTTAATCAAATAATGCATGGGGATAAATTTCATATTCATGGAAAGACAGTATAATAGCTGTTCTACCAAAGGATGGGAATGATATAAAACAAACTAGTTCTTACACACCAATGGCTATTTTGAATCATGAGTGCAAGACCTTTATGACTATCACTGCAGCCAGACTAGTTTCAGTAATAGCTGAAGTTATAGATTCAGATCAACACGGGGTTGTAAGAAATAGGGGAAAAATTTAAGAAATGCTATGTTGATTGCCTAACAGAAAACACAAAGAAACTGGAACACAGTTGTGATGTACCTTTCTTTGGACTAACATAGGTTTTGCAATTAGTCAAGCTTTCAAACTAGCATTAGAGCCCTTCATCGGGAGTTAAGTTATTGACAGTAAACCTAGTGCTTAAATATTTACTTATGTCTAGAAAGGCTACTGTGGAAAACAATGTAGCTCATATTGCACCTCAAATACAGACAGAGTGTGTCTGTATGTGTATTTGGTTTGTGTGTGTGTGTGTGTGTGTGTGTGTGTGTGTGTGTGTGTGTGTGTGTGTGTGTGTACGCGCACGTGCATGCGTGTGTGTGTTAGAATGACAGTGTGAGAGAGAGAGAGAGAGAGACTGAAACTGTAAAACATGGTCATGACATGCTTCAAAAATCAAAGTTTGACATGTTACATTAGTGTTGATTTGGCAGAGAAGATAACACCCGGAGAGACTGCTCGGACAATTAATGAGACAGTAACTCTCCAAAGAAGACATGTGATCAGTTAAATCCAGTGAAGGAAAATAAGTTATAATTTGTACGTTGTAAGTGTGTCTAAACAAGCAATTTTGTTAACCAAACATTTTGGTTTGGTTAACAAAAAATATGAATTTGCAATAATGTCTGGTTCAGAATGATGAAAAAGCAGGGGCTACTAAGACAATAAGATACCGGGTTAGAATTTATGGCTATCATATGCAGTTAATACACTACACACACCATGCTTTAACTAACTGAGAGAAAGTGAGAAAGACAGAGAGAAAAAAAAATAGAATGGTGTTATGTCAGCCTAAGTTTCTGAAGAACAACAGAATTAAAGTTTTGTTATACTGTTAAAACTGCCTGAACATTAAGACCTTACTGACTTTTAAGTTAATGGTTACTATTATTCTGACCAGAATGCTGCATTATGTGAAAGTGACTATTCTCTATCATGAATAAAATACAGGTGCTAATAATTCATGACAAGGGCTCATGCCAGCTCAAAAGCTTGAGTAATTGCAAAACCTATATTGGTCCAACAAATGTAATCACAACTATGTTCCAATGTCTTTTTGTTAAGAGATAGAGAAATATTGATAAGATTATCTGGACTCAAATGATCATTAAAGATGTACATACAGTGGGATGGGAGGAAAGGCTGCAGTATTCTCACTGGGTGCAGAAAAAAAAAGCTTTTGATAGAGTGGCTTGGGTATATTTGTTTATAGTTTTGGAAATAATGGGGTTCCCTGGATCTTTAATAAAATCACTACAAGGCATGCACATGGATGCAGAGGTATGTGATAATATAATGTGGGAGTTGTCTGACTCTCTAACATTAACAAGGCAAGGGTGTTCACTATATCCGTGTGGACCCCCTGGTTTTGTGAATATGCCAATCTAGTATATGGGGGTACTTGTGGGGAGCAATGGAATTGTAGCTGGTTTTATAAGTAGATAGTGTAATCATAATGCTAGTACATTCTGAGGGGGATATACCACTCCTCTTTGAAATGTTAAAGAAAATTCACTGAAATTTCAGGGTATAAAGTCAATGAGCAGAAAACTAAGGCTATTGGGATTAAAACAGTCAGGAGCATGGAGATTGTTGAAAAATACCCTAACTGGTAGAGGGATAATGTATCTTGGGGTATTGCTGACAGAGAGCTTTTAAGAATTGTTGTAGAAGTCATATCGTGAGTACATACAAGGAAGTTTATAGAAATGGAACATTTAACTTTGGGACTGGATCAAAAGGTTTAGGTGTTATACTGGCATGTAGTACAGTATATGTTATACCTAGTTTAGGCTTTTTGGACCCATCCAGAAATAAATATATTTAATAAATTGAAGAACTGGATAAAGGATTTTTTTTATGGATGGTGAAAAACTAAGAGTAAGATGGAAAATAATTGCATTGCCTAAAGTGAATTGAGGGCTCAGAGTTCCTGATTAAGAATAATGTTTGAAGTAATTTAGCTTGTGCTTATGGCCAGAAGTCTGGTTATTGTTGAAGGAGCTAAACAGGGAAAAATATGTAAAGGAGGAACCAGGAGTTAGGCTCAGTTAATATCCTGGATGCATTTTGTGGTAGGGAAACACAGCCAATGCAATTCCCAACAAAAGATTTTTTAAAGGGAGCTAAATCAAAATTTTCAGGACAAGACTTTAGAGGTGGAGGAAGGATTTGTTATCAATAATAGGGGCTCACAATGACAAGATGAATGAGACTCCAGGGAATAATTTGAGGAAAACAGAAGAGAAATACTGTGATAAAATATTGATAGTGGATAGACTTATGACCTGGGAAGAAATACGAAAAAGATTTTCTGTTCTTTGGGTAACTTTTCTAGGGTATTATGCCTAGAAAATGGAACTACAATTATTACATTGGCTAAAAACAGCTAAAGAGAATTGGTTTAGAAATTGTTAAATGGATGTTAGAATTAAAGAGTAAGCAAAACATTAAACATGGAATACTTTCTAAATTATCCAAGTTATAGGCAAAAGGAAGGAAAAAAATAGGTCACTTGCCTTAGGAAAGAGTGGAGTGGGTTAAAAAACAGAATTAATAGAAAAGCAATTTGAGAATATATGCCAGTCGATGGAGGGGCCCCTAAAGTCACAGAAATTTAGAATTTTCACATGGAAATGTCTCACAGGTAATTTATACTCTAGAAAAGCGGAATAAGATATTTCCATCAGTGGATTAGAAGTGTTGGAGGTGTGAAAAGTGAGTGAGAGAGAAGATTGGAAACATCTTTTGGGAGTACGTGGAAATTAAACATTTTCAAATGGAGGTAGAGGAACTGGTGGGGAGTGAAAGAGGAGAAACTAATACAGATAATGGTAGATCCCTATTGGGAATATGAGAGGAAGAAGAGGAAAGGAGGAGCACACTAACTGACATGGGTAATAATATTAATGGCTAAAACAGGTAATTACAAGAAAATGGAAAAAAAAAAACAAATGAATAAGCTAACAATTGAAGTAACTGATCTGATGAAAAAAATGAGGAAAGAAGAAGAATGTTTTTCAAGAGTGGAAAAACAAACTTTGCTAAGAAATGGCCCCCTTGGTTAGCTTATCTGGAGAAACAGTGAAGTAAGAGGGGATTAGAAAGGAAGCACCAGAAGAAAGAATGTATGTAAAGGGATGGATAATTAAGAAAGCACTTTAAAATTCATAACCTGTCTCAATCTGTTGTGACACATTAAAACAGAGGATAAATTTGGCAGAGGATAACTTTTTGTTAGAAACTAACAAGCATGCAGAAGTTGTGGGAAAAAATCTCAAAATTATGAAATGAAGTGAATTAGCAGCAACGTTTTAGAGAAGACTGAAAAGCACCTGCTTTTTCGGGTGGGGGTTCATGAAAAATTAATATTAATTTATATGCGCATAAGTACATGTTGAAAGGGATTCCTGTAGGTTAAATTTTACTTTTATATGTAATAGAAGTTGTAAATGAAAAAGATTGTAACATTCAATATTAGGCTGTCTTATTTGGAAAGTTGTTCTGGAAGGTAGAAAAATGAGTAAGGGCAGGTTATGAACCACTGTTGTTGAATATTGATAATATGTTAGATAATAATTGCCAGTTATGTAAGCTTTCAATGAATGCTAACAAATCTGGAAATATCAAATGAAAAATAAAAAAGGAAACAACAGGTACTGTAATCATCATCATCATCATCATCATCATCACCAACCCCCTTTTCCCCATTTTCTACATGGTTGGGGTGTCATGTCAACTGTTATCATCTTTCTCTATTCATTGCCACTATCCTACCTGACTGTCACAGGTCTTTTCTCAGAAAATCCATCCACCTCTGTGCTGGATACCATTACTTCCTCTTGCCTTCTTCCTATCTATCACAAATCTTCACCAGATAGTCTTCTGCATATTTCCATGCAACTGAACCACCATAATCTGTTCTCTCTGACTTTTCCAGCAATTGGCACTACTTTGTCTTCCATTCTTATGCCCTCATTTCTTCATCTGTCCAACAGTGTACATCCTATTACCCATCTCAGGCTCTTCATCTCTTTCACCTCCGGTTTCCTCAACTGCTCTGCCTTTACTGCCCAGATTTCTGTACAATACAGTAGTCACACTACTGTCACTGGTTTCAAAACCTTATTTTTCAACTTCTTTGGCATTCTTCTGTCATGCACTACCCCTGAAATTCTGTGCCAGTTGGCTGCAACCTCTCTGATTCTATCCTTGACCTCACCATTCAGATTTCCCTTCTCTTCAACTACCTCTCCGAGATACTTGAAGCTGTTAACCTGTTCTATTCCCTTCTGTCTCAGTTCTCAGCTTCTTCTGATTTTCTTCATTTGCTGACTCACCTGTACATAGTTTCATCCTGTGTGCCTTCAGTTTTGCATTTAATTATCCTATCCTTTGCAGAAGTTCTTGATCAGATTATGGCTGCAATACCATATTATCTGCATACATTAACTTTGTTGATCTCTCCCCTCAGACCTGCTTGCTAATGCAGTGCATCATCATTATGAACATCAGTGGGCACACAGCTGAACCCTGATGCACATACACTCCCATTGACAGCCTCTCTGTGATACTGAACACTGCCTGTACTTGAGTTACTGGGTCCTTGTACATAGCCTTCACTAATTCTGCCAATTTTTCTGGGATTTCAAACCACCGCAGGGTGCAGGACTGCCCAAATCATCTTTTTCGGGATCTTGTTGAATGCTTTCTCCAAGGTAAGAAATATCCAGTTGAACTCTTTCCTCAACTCTAGCTTCTTCACAAGAATCTGTTTCATGGCAAACATTGTGCCAGTTGTGCTGCATCGTGATTGGAATCTGCACTGTCCATCTCCCATCTTACTTTCTGCTACTGTCCATATTCATTTATCATTCACCCTCTCCAGTACTTTCATGCAGTGTGATAGGAGTTGGTTACCTCTATACTGCACACAGTTGAAAATGTCCCCTTTGTTCTTGAACACTGACACTTGTATACTTATTCTTCAGTCATCTGGGATATACCTGTCTCTCCATACTGCTATGAGTACCCTCAGGAGCCATTTCTCCTGTATCTCACCTAGCATCTTGGATCATATCTGCTGTGACCTCATCTGAGCCTGCTACTTTCCTCCGACGTCATTTTCCTTAGTGCTGTTCTTACTTCTTCTATGCTGGTCTCCTCCTCTTTTTTCATTGTAGGCAGTACCTGGGACAGTACAGGTTATGTGGGGTTTTCTTCATTGTGAAGTTTCTGAAAGTATTTGTTCCATCTGCCTTTGATGTCCTGCGGACTGGTGAGTAGGTTGTTGCTGGCATGACTGAGTATCTTCTTTATCTTTCTGTCTTTGCCTTGCAACCTGATATAGTTTCTTTATGCCATCTACTGAGTCACTTTCCAGAAGCTGGTAGAGTGCCTCTGATGTCTTGCCCTTTGCTACAGAAACTCCTCTCTTAGCCTCTTTATTGGCCTTTCTAACTTGGTCTGTCTTTTATATCTCCCACTTTTCCCTGCAATCCTTATTTCTTTTGATTACTTCCTGGACTTCTGCATTCCACCACCAGCTTTACTTATGTACCATTCATCTTCAACTCAATCTGCTTCCACTTCTTGAGGTGCTAGAGGCCTGAGTAATTCCTTGAACGTTGTGTTTTCTCTCTAATCAACTTCCAGGTTTTCTGCCTGGTCTCTGTTTGCCACATATCCTTCTCTGACTGGAACCATTGTAGGATACATAATATTGATGGAACCAGATTGAAATAAAACTTCCTTGTTAGGGAGCAGTTTAAAAGGCTGGTATTGGAAGAGGTATAAGTATGTAGTCTACTGCCTTACTCATCTATCTTCTTTTAATCTTCCCTTTTCAGTGTATTCTCTGGAAATGTTATATGAAGCATTCTCAAATAAGGTACTTAAAATCTAAATTAACCCATTCCAAATGCTTATTTTGACATTACATTTCGGAAGTATTCTCTGATAACCCTATAAAATGTAGATGAGAAAGTCAGATATACAAAAAGTAACAAACTTCAAAGTCACTTATCTAATATAGACATATCCATGCATAATACTATACATAACTGAATTAGGAAGAGGGTTTATGCTTCTCTTTGAAATCCAGTTCAGAACACAGTAAAAAAATGAAATTCTTGAAAATATTTGCAGACTCAAAAATCTCCTCTGTTCTGAGCTCTCTGTTCCCCATTAACTGATTAACTAGACAGCCATACAAGTCTGTAGCATTATCACTGGAAAATTTCTTTATTACACAGTTTGGCAAATGTCACCAGTTTGTCAATCAGCACATTATCATAATTGTACATTATTTATATCACCCGGTGCATTTGTACACATCAAATATTATATATATATATATATATATACATATATATATATATATATATATATATATATATATGTATATATATATATATATATATATATATATATATATATATATATATATATGTATGTATATATTATTGCCACCTAATTCACTCTCTCCTCACTGCCCATTTCTCTACTCCTCTGCTGGTTTCCCAATCTACTGGTGCCCAGGGGGCCTTACTACCTGATACATCATCTAACATCTGTGGGATTTAAGTCAGCTCTTAGTACACTGATTATTTTTTGCCAGTAAGCAGGTGGGAGGCAAATCTCTGCTCTATTGGTCCATGTGAGGCTTTGTTTCACTCGCTGCCCTATCCTCATTCCCACCTACCCCCATATTAACAAATAAATATTTAACTAACCACACCCACTAATTGTGATATTACACTTCATCACACACACTCATGCTATGTAAGAACTATCTTAGAATGCACTATGCTGTAATCAATCTTGTTATGCTGTCAGTTTCTACCTGAGCTGTAACTGCTTTGTTATATTATGAGATCTAGCATGCCATGGAAGTTCAATTTTCTACTTGTAATCTTGTAAACTGAGATGGAGCTTTTCACCCCGGGCCTCTACTGAAAACGGGCTCTTAGCCCAGTTGAACCTTCCCAGTAAACAAATGTAAATAAATAAATAAATAAATCTAATAGAACAACCAAAACATCAATAATAGCCCACTAACTCCCAACAATTAAAATCTTATTTCCCTCTGATTAAAATATTTCATCCTAACAATCATCCCATTGCAGAAAACAACAAGGCTAACGTAACCCCATTTGAACAATTTACCTATACCAATGCTTACATATCAATAAAAATCAATGCAAGTACCTTTTGGCTATACTATAAATCAGAGCTATAAAAGCTAACAGCCCAAGATGCAGATTGACTGTTTATTGTAAATTTAAATATTTTTTTCTCTTAAGCACTTCTCCTATAACTCTTATACTATCTGGAAGTCTAAGTAGCAGTTAGACTGATTCTTCTAATTATTCTCTTTCACACTTGACAGTTTAGGTGGCAAAAAAAACTGCTCTCATGCTCACTACCACCCTTTACTCTCACAATTGCCTTAGTCACAGATACAGCACTCCTTCATTTTAGCTTAGATGGCAAATAGACTGCTCCCTGCTCTCTCTCTCTCTGTGCTACCAGTTTTTTTTCCATAATAAATTTTTATTGAAATATATTTTCCAAAAACATTACAAAAATACAATAAACATCACACACATAATACACTATAACTACTACAAACCATTTATACAATATCTACATGAAATGCTTCCTATATTTAATATATTCCTAAAATCAGTATCATGCTAATATAATATTGAAGACCTTTTCCCATATTTTCGGGTTATTAATATTTTTGTTAGTTTGTTTCAGAAGTAATTTATGTGCTAGTATATGTTTTATAGCCACAAGCTTAAAATTATTCCATGATATCTTATGTGGTTCTAGCCAATTTGTGGCTATATAGAGTTTCATCAGCAAAAAAATATTCATACAAATAATAGTTTGCGATCTGGAAAGCTCTCTTGGAGGAATGTGTAGAATCATAAATTCCCATGACAGTGTAGAACTTTGATAACCCATCTTTTGCAGTTGTACTTTAAGAGAGTTCCAAAGTTTATATATGCATTTACAACTCCAGAATATATGAAGAAGATCCGCTGTTTGATCTGCACAGTATGGACAAATTGGAGAATTCCTAGGGTTAAATTTATGTAATCTAAGATGTGTGTAATATGCATTGTTCCAAATCATCAATTGCGTGTACATCAGTTTTTGAAAAGAAACTGATTTCCTAGTTATATCAATTGCTTTTAATATCTGATTGTCTGTTACTGTTACTTTGTTTACCCAATACTCTGAAAGCAAAATTTTGTCCTGAAATTTCAAATCCTTAATTAATTTGTATGCAGTTGCTATAAATTTAGTGTCTTGTTGGATAGCTTGCCACAATTCAGAGCATTTATCCACAAATCTGGCTGTAGGTTTAAAGTTCCTAAAATAGCTCAAGGCAAGTTCTTTAACTTGTCTCATTATAACAATGTAACTTCTAGGTAGATTCATTTCCTGTCTAATTTGTAAAGCCGATAAGTCAAGTTTATTAAAAACATCAAATAGAGTCAGATTAACTATTAATGGAAATTTGCTGAGATCGATCAGGTGATTATTTAGTTTAAAATTAGGATTCCTGTGGAAAGGTTGAAGAACCATCATATATTGCAATAAATCTACGGACTGAAATAAAGTTTGCAAAGATGCAACGCAGGTTATTATGTGGTCCATGACCCCATATTTTATCAGACTAATTTTGTCCATAAAGGGTAATGCTTTAGGATTTATTTTCCTATCCAAAATATGCTTATGATTCAAGACCACCCAAGTTGGTATCCATTTTGTATTCGTTACATCATAATTAGCAATTCTTAAAATTTGATTAGCATTTACAATCAAATAATATGCTTCAAAGTTTGGTAGCTCAAGTCCCCCTCTTGTTTTAGGGGTCATTAATTTCTCATAAGATATTCTAGTTCTTTTTGGGTTCCAGATAAATTTAGCTAGATCTTTATGCATTTGTTTAAAACTGTTTTTGAAATTGATAATTGGGCAGACCTAAATATATATAACATTCGTGGTAGTATATTCATTTTCACTATTAATACTTTTGCTAATACCGGTAGTTTTAAATTCTTCCATCTGTCACAATCAGCTATTATGTGTTCCCATACTCATTTAACATTATTGTTATAAAAGTCCTTATTATCCGTAGAGAAGTTGATACCCAAATATTTAATATTTTCTTTACATGTTAACTTCCCCATCAGGGCCATTAATGAAAAAGGTTTTGGGGTTCTTAACGGGACAATATTCGTTTTCTGTAAGTTAATTTTATAATTAGAAACTACTGAAAATTCGTTTATGAGCTTTAATATCTTTTCACTGTCCGAAATTGGGGTTGTACAATAAATAATAAGATCATCGTGAATGCTGACATTAATATTTTATTCCTATAAATTATTGGTGCATTATGATACAAATTTTGCTTGATATATAAAAATAGGGGTTCTAGATATAGGTTAAACAATAAGGGGGACATGGGACAACCCTGACGAGTACCATTTTTAATCTGTATTCTGTTAGAATAAGTCCTATTGATGTATAGCGTAGTGTATGGATTACTATATAATATTTGTAGTATCTGAATGAATTCTTGGGGCAAGTTAAAATAGGGTAACACATCAAACAAAAAATTTATGTCTACTCTATCAAATGCTTTCTGGGCATCTATTATAAGAGCATCGATATTAAAGTTGTTTTGTTTAGCATACGTCATCATATTATGCAGTGTAAGTGTGTTATCGCTAGTTTGTCTAGTTGCCATAAATCCAGCTTGTTCCTTAGAAATTAGATATATCAAAACCTTCTTTAGTCTCGATGCTATAATTGATGTTAAAATTTTCATATCCACATTCATTAGTGCTATTGGTCTGTAATTATCTGGGTTAAGGGGATCTGAATTGGTTTTATGTATGAAAATTGTTTTTGACGCATTGAGGTGGGGGTCATTAATTTTATTTTTAGTTATATAATTAAATACATGAGACAATTATTTTCCCAAACTATCAACAAACTCTTTGTAAAATTCAGCTGTAATACCATCAGGCCCTGGCGACTTATGTGCTTTCATATGTTGAATTGTATATACTATTTCTTCTTTAGAAATAGGTTTAATCAGGTCACTTTGCAGGCTCTCTTCTAATTCTGGAAAGTTATTTTTTTGCAGAAAACTTTTATTCTGGTTATGTAGAGACCTATCAGTTTGCCCCTCATACACCTTAGTATAGATTTTCCCAAAAACATCAACAATATCCTCAGTTTTAGAATATATTGTGTCGTTATACTGTATTTCCAAAATATATCCAGTTGTTTTTGATTGATTTATAATCCTTGCCAGTGCTTTTGATGGTATTTGAACATTATTAGCATATTTCACTAAACACCTATGTTCTTGAAGTGTTAATTTATTATTATGAAGCAAAAAAAGATCCCTTTGAAGCTTCAACATTTCTTCCTCAGTTTGAGCGTTAAAATTCTGAATCAGCTCATTATCAAGTTGTTTTATTCTTATTTCTAGTTTTTGAATATCACTATTATGAATTTTCTTATAATATGAGGCTTTTTGTATAAGAAATCCTCTAATTTGAGCTTTAGCTGTTGCCCATTCAATGTCAGGAGTATGTTTTTGGAGCTTCAAGCTATCTGTAAATTCTTTCAAATATTTTATAATTCTGTCTGCTATCTCTTTTTTACTTAAAAGATTTGGGTTGAGTGACCAATTATAACCCCTATGCCTTCTTGTGTCATTTAAATCTTTAGAAAATTTTAACGAAATTTTTGAGTGATCTGATAGATGGCAGTATGTATAACCACCACTGGTTCTAAATTCGTTAGTGCTTTAGATATCAAAAAGTAATCTATTCTAGCCCACATTTTGTGGCATGGTGAATAGAAGGTGCATTTATTTGCATTATTAATATCTTGTGAATAAGAAAAGGGGTCATATAATTGAAAATCTTCCTTAAAATCATTTAATGCTATCCCGGCCTGCTTATTAAATGCTCTTTGTGGACAAGACCTATCCAACTTTGGATTTTGATAGGTATTCCAGTCCCCACCCACAACAAAATAATAACCATCATATTGTGTTAATATTGGATATAATGATGCTATGAAACTGTGTTGATCATTACATGGGGTATATATATTCAAAAGTAGGAAGGGTTTATCAAATGCATTATCCGATAAAATCACATAACACCATCGCCCATTTGGATCCACTTTGGAGTCTAAAATCCTATCTTTGTAATGGGTTTTGATAATTATAGCCACTCCCGCACTGTTTGTCTTACCTTCTGATGTCACTAGCTCTCTAATCCAGTTCTTTTTTCTAATATCATTCCATTGTTCATTCATCAAATGTGTTTCCTGTAGAAATACAAACAGTGCTTTGTCCTGTAATAATATGTGTAGCAACAGCTTTCTCTTCTTCAAGTTCTGGAGCCCTTTAACATTCCATGAGTTCAACTCCCACATTCGCAGGTCTTGGTATCAAATAACAATATAAGAGGGGGATTATCAAATTGACATGTATTGACTGTACAGTATATCTAATCTGGAAGCATTTCCTACTGTCCCTAACCAGTGCTTACCCACTTTACCCCTGGACCAGGATTTATATAGGTCTTGTATAAGAGAAAATATAAACAAGGTTAAACACACCAACACATTGAAAAACTTCAGGTAATAACATTTAAAACATTTCCTAAACTTACAACCTATATATTCTAGCATATCTACATCAAAGTCTAAACTACACATTCCCTACCAAACACTGCTACTTAACTACAGCTTTGGTTTAACTATTAGTTAAACAAATCTCATTTCTAAGGTTATTACTGTGTAAAGGAAGGTTTTAGTAGATTGGGTACTTATTTTATCCTACCTTAAGTATCTGTTTTGTTGCAATCATTATGTACATAAACTTTTTACAGAAGAGAGGAGAGAGAAAAAAAAATGCATCCTGCATTTTAAATCTGTACCCTACACAGTGCCTGCCACTCACTGCATATAGTAAAAAAACGATTTTGGTTCACACCTATAAAAGAAGAAAAAAATAGTAAAAGTACATGTTATTATGTGCTTTAAGTACATACTGTAATGTTATTTCGTTATAAAAAGAACATTAACATATTATTTTCAGTTCTCTTTGTCTTCTCAAGCCAGGAAACCATCAGAAATACTCACGACGGGGGACCTCTTTCACAGCAGGACCACAGGAAGTGTTACATCCAAATCGACACACTCAGTTGAAATCCAGGCATTTCCTGTTTACCACACAATGGAAATAGACCTTGGAGGTCATAAAAGTCTGGAAACCAGACAGCAGACCTTCAGATTAGCATAAACAAACAGTTTTATTGCTTTTTCAGAGGCCTGAACAGTTTAGTGAAGAAACAAAGGATTAGAAAAGCCTTGAGGTAAAATACATGCTGGATCTGACTACAGGAACATGCCAGTCTCAATGGAAGTTCTTTTCAGCCCTCTGATGCAGGTAGAACTTTAAAAACTTTCAGAAACACTTCTTTTGCCTGATTTTTATTGGAAACAGAATATTTTGTGCCATCCTCCATAAATGTAAGCATATTGGGGTATTTCATCTGGAATTTAATTTGTTTATCAATCAGAAATTTACAGTAAGCAGATAAAGACTGTCTGGCCTGCCTTACTTGTAATGGTAAATCTTGAGCCAGAAATATTTTAACATTTTTCCACATAACATAGCCACCATGTTTTTTTGCAGTAAACAGTATTTTGCTAACATCTTGAAAGTTCAATATCTTAACATATACAGGTCTAGGCATAGTAGAAGCTTGTACCTCTCTCAGCACTCTGTGTGCCCTTTCTATTACAATCTGTTTCACCCCATCAGCATTATTTAACTGGATTTCAAATATTTGTGTTATGGCTGGTATTAGCTCTGCATACTGGATGTTTTCAGGGATTCCTCTTATAATAATATTATTTCTTCTAGACCTTGCTTCTAAATCAATAAGTTTATTTTGCATGGCTTGTACATCCACATCACATACCTTTGATTTTTTCTCCAGCATGTCAATTTTGTCCTCTATTTCAGAAATTCTGGTCTCAGTTTTGTCCATTCTCTGAAGCAATTGATTGCATAAAACTCCAAATGTTTGTATTTGTGAGGTCAAGTCCTTTAGAGCTTCCTGCATAGGTAGTAAAGCATGTTTGATATCCTCCATGTTTAGTGGCTGATCAGTCCTGGATCTAGTTTCTGGTTTCTGTTGTTCCTGCTGTCTAGTAATCCTTTGTTTTTTCACAGTTCCATCCTTCACTGGCGACTGTAGTTCTGACAACTTTGTCTTAGTAGTAGTTGTTTCCATGGTTCTTCCTTGTTGCAAGATTTTTCTTTCCCCAAGCAGAAAGGCAGAATAAAGAAAGCACACGGTCCTTTGTTTGTTTCTCTCTTCAGAGCAAAGTAATCACTTGTAATCCTGATGGATAAATACTTTTTTTCCCCACTCTTTTAACTGATTTTAGATTAGGTAAGTATAAATGCAACTTTTTATCATCAATTTGATGTTTAAACCTCCTGATATCCACTCAGATCAGAGATTTTCCTCGGGTTAATTGAAGAGCTGCAGTTTAGCAGTGTTTACAGTATGGCAGCCATCTTTGAATCCCTGTGCTACCAGTTTTGCTTCTACTGTAACATTTATTTTACTACAATTCTACTTTTTCCACTGGTACAATTTTCCTAAGTTATGTCACTAATAGTATAGTGACCATCTCTCTGTCTGTCTCAAGGGATATCCTCACTCCTTACTAAATAATACTGGCTTGATTGCTTAGTCTTTGATATTACCTAAATCTTTGCTTTCACCTACCCTGCAACTCTAAGACACCTTCTTAAACCACCATTACTCCCCCACAAAGCCCACAGGCTTTCTTCCAAATAAAAGAGTGATGGTTTTCATTGCAATTATTACACTTATCCTAGCTAGCTGTACACTTCCTGTGAATCCAATTTCATACCACATCACTACCCTGAACCTGAAGACTGCAAACCTAACAACACCCACTATTCACAAGTAGATATACAATTATTACTCCTTGAATAATAAAAAAAAATGATTTACATAACTGACAAGCAGATCTTCAAAAACATTTTATCCTAAAAAAATCTACATATTTTCTTACAAAGACTAAAGCCATTTTCTCTGAACTCTATTACCTGTTCCTAAAGCATCCAGGAGGCATCCAAACTAACCTAGGTCCATCTCAAAAACACACTCTAGTCTTCAGTCCTCCCATTAACCCATCAAGAAACAACCCTTTAAAACTGCAACCATAGATGCATGCAGTCTAAATAATAAATAGATTAATTTAGAGGCTTGTTTATTGTTAGAACATCTACCCTTTACTGAAATCTGGTTCATGGATGACAGCTATCCTTCAGCCTTTATATCAGACAACTGTTATATCTGCAATGATAAAAGACTTAGGGCAGGATTCACGAAGGCTTGCACGGAGTGTAAGAGACGTGTAACACTCCATGCAAGCCTCGCGATCCAGGAACAGCCCTAAACTCCGTGTAAGAGACCAGCTAAAACGTCTCTTACACGGACTGGACGTGGACATGCTAAATACCTCACTTGCAGCCGAAAGGTATGCAAATGAGGTATATTAGCGATCCACGAAGCAGAAATCAGCCCGTGTAAGGACATTTTAGCTGCAGAAATGTACTCAGTTGACAACTGAGTACGTTTCTGCAAAATTCACAACGGAGCCATGTCAGCTCCAAATAAAGGGAGCATATGTGTCAGGCAGCATGCCAATGGCCAAATATGTGGCCATTGGCAAGGTAACCTGATGCAAAAATAATAAAAATATTATTTTTTTTTTCGGCGATGTTTAAACCCAGCGCAGCCCCGCGCAAACGGGCTGCACTGTATAAAACATAAAATGAAGGTTATAAACCCACAAATGTGGGTTTTATGCAATACATGGAATGACAATGCAGGGACCAGCAGACCAAAAACAACATGGCCACCATGTAGTGGTTGCTAAGGGGGGAAGCTGAGTGTAAGACATGTAACTAAGAATTAGTAGGCAATCTCATGTAATGTAAATGAGGGTTAGGATACTGAATCGCACAGTCACATAGCAAATGAGCACAGTCTGAGTAGTGTAAGAGATACATAAGGGGGAGGAATAGAGAAGGAGATAGGTGACATCATAGGGGGGAATGGTAGAAAGAAATGCAGTTCATTGGAGGTCAGTGTAACATGACAGATGACAGACATAGATCAGGGAAAGAGGAGTGCCACAAGATAAGTCTGGGAAAGTCAAGAAATGGAAGGTGTACACTGTTACTTGCACTAAAGTTTCTTGCTGGGTGTGCATGCGCACGTGTGTGCACCATGAAGCATGAGTAGGGCAGTGTGCATACGTGTAAGGCAGACTGAGCATGTGGGAGCCTGTTGGTAGATGTTTAACACTGTTTGCACTGGTGTGCACATGTGTAGGGCAGAGTGAGCATGTGGGAGCCTGTTGGCAGACTTGTAAGACTGTTTGTGCTGGTGTGCGCGCGTTTTAACCCGAATAAGCAGATTCTGAACCGTGTAAGCATGTGTGCGCACGTGTAAGCCACTGTGAGCGTGTTTCTGCTGGTATGCACGTTGCTCCCCCCTGAGGAAACAGAAAGGAAAAAGGAAGCAACAGAATTAGTAGGAAGCTAGCAGGGAATACTGCTGGAGCTAGCAGGTGAAAACAATTAGAAGCAGGCAATCACACAGGCAGAACAGTAGCCCAGCCCAGCACTTAAAACTCTGCAAACAGCAGTGCAGGATGTTTCTCTCAAGAGACACTGCAAGACAGGAGTAAGCTAATAGAAGTGAAAACTGAAAAAGCTTCACTCAGAGCAGAAATGTTAGGGGCTGCCATAGCTGTCATAATGAGACATAGGCGACTTGCTGAGGGTGGTGACAATGCAGATGGTGCCAGACAACCCACAGTGAGGAGACGGAGAAGAGTGTACAGGCCCAGGGTCACCTACCACGGGTTACATGAGCTGGAGATAGTAGAGCACTATAGAGTTGACAGAGAGCTCCTGAAGCAAAGAGTTGAGCTGTGCAGGCCATGCCTCACACACAGAACCAACAGAGGGGAACCCATCCCAGTGGAAACCAAGGTATGTGTTGGCCTAAGAATACTAGCAACAGGTACCTTCCAGAGACCAACTGATGATATGATGGGGATATCACAGGCATCAGCCTCCAGGGTACTGCACCAGTTCCTGGATGCCATGTCAGCACATGTCGGTGATCATGTATATTTCCCCAATGCCCATGAGGTATTGGCCAGCAATATGCGTCTCTTCCAGCAAATAGCAGAATACCCTGAGGTAGTGGGTGCAATAGACTGCATGCACATACGCATCAAAGCACCAGCCGGTGAGCGGGGTAGGGCCTACATTAACCGCAAGGGCTTCCCCTCCATCAACTGCCAGGTCGTGTGTCATGCCCAGGGCATAATAATGAATGTGTGTGCTGGTTGCCCTGGGAGTTACCATGATTCCCACATCTGGCATTTGACGCAGCTGTACCAGACATTTGCCAATGGGGACATCCCACACGGACACCTAGTGGGGGATGCAGGTTATGCACTGGAGCTGTGGCTGATGACACCCATCAGAAACGCACACACACCTGAACAGGAATGCCATTATGAGGCACATGCACAAACACGTAATGTAATAGAGCGTGTGTTTGGGCTGCTCAAGTCATGGTTCCGGTGTCTGGACACATCTGGTGGAGCCTTGCAGTACACACCAACTACATGTACCCAAATTGTCATGGTATGTGCTATGCTACATAATATGATCTTGTGAAAACAGCTGCAGCAGGACCAGCATAGGGCTGGGCCAAACAGCCCCCACCATTGCCAAGGCCATCACAGGCAGAGCATGACTCGGAGGAGGAACAACCTGAGCCTGCCCCAGTAGGCAGAAGGAGGCATGCCCAGTATGCCCTGGCCTTGGCAAAGAGGCAACACATAGCACATACACTGGCTCAGTAGGAACCCTGGGAATGATACCCCCTCTGACTCACTCAAATAATAACATGGATGCCTAAAATGACATGACCTGCTCACAAACATGTACAAGGACTGTAAAATGCGCATCTGACAGAGGCAGCCCTGCAGCACCACCTGAGGCATGAATGCCATGTGTTAAGTAATGTAACACCATGTACTATATGCACACCTGAGGACCCTGACTAACATCCACCCTCACCAAGCATGAAGCCACAAAATGACGATGGGATGATCAAGTGCAATAACTGGCTGAAGTAATGCAGTTAGTCAAAGGGGAGCCAATGTGCTTCAGGCTGGGAAGACATGTGGAGCATGACATGATGCACCACCTGCTAGGGGTGGCGTGCACCTATCAGTCCATGCCCCATGGATACTGGCAAAGGCTGTCAGTACCCACAGCATTCCCTGAATAGGTAAGTCTCAAAACACAAACCCACCTTCATAGGTACCACAAGGGATAGGAACCTAGATGTAATGCTACCCAATGCCTGAAGTCTAAACAGCAAGATGTGTGCAGTGTAAACGCACACAGTATGGAGAATGTAGATATCAGTCCTGTAATAGAAAACTGGGCCAAGGCTCACATCAGCACCCTAACACTACCAGGTCACACCTCATACTGTGCTGTACAGCCGCAAAACATGGAACAAGCTACAAAAGGAGGGTGACTAGCAATAAATGTCAAGGATAACCACACCCCCATGTTGGTACCACAACAAGAAGCAGCATGGAATAGCCATGGTCAAATACCAATGGCTAAAACCGCCTCCCAGTATATAGCCTGCTGCAGACTACTGTCCTAATACCAGGAACTGCACCTGGCCTATGTTGGAATACATGAATATATCAAGCCCCCCAAACCACATTATAATGCTTGACTGAAAATACCCAGACATACACCGGGAGCATTATACTAGCACCAACACAGTCGGAGAAAAGTTCTCAGAATCCATAAACCAAAATGCCCAGGATCAACGCACCACTCCCACAAGAGGGGTAAGCATACTGGATGTGATAATCAGCAACATGTGTACTGGATGGCAAGATGAGAAGTGTATCCCTCACTGGTAAGACCAGACCATAGAGTAATCACACTGGATATACACATCCCGACCCCAGTCCCTGGCCAGAATACCACAGTGAAAAACATGTGTAAAGCATAGGTTGCACCCCTCCAAACCGATGTGGAATCCACAAAAGGCCCTGTGCAAGTGCAGAATATGGGAAACACCGCAGAACATGTTATACAGGCATTCCATGAACACAGCCAGGAATGCTTGGAGTATGCAATCACGAATAACAACAAGACACAATGCCATACACGCAGGCATCTGGCATGCTGGACTCCAGACATTACCAAACCATGCAAGAGATTGAGGAAGCTACCACATGATAGAGCAAACATAAAAAGGGAAGTAATCACTGATCAGTAGTATGGCAATAACATATGTCCACACATACAATCCACTAAGGCCAGCCACAACAAGCAGAATCTGTGAATCCAGAGGCAATGTGACACCTGTCCCAAGTACACAGACAACCACAACTCCCCCCAATAAATACAAATATATGTGATAGATGCAACCATGTATCCAAACCAGAGGCTGAGCTCCCCCAACTCAGTACTGTCAAAACTAGTCAGGAGGAGAAGGTAACCACATACACCACAAACCCAGTCCCACATAGACCTACCACAACTGTAAACCAAACACATAAATACAGAAAAACATTCCCAGAGGCCCTAATTACAAACACACCACACCAACAGAAGCCTCCAAAGCAGATCCCAAGCAACCACAACCTCCAAACATAGCACATGCAACACATAGTACACAAAGCTGGTGTGCCAAACAGTCACAGGCCAGAAGGAGAAACAACATGCCTGATACAGTTGTAATAGGTGTCTGTATAGGCAGACACACTGCTGTCCCACTCACCAGACTGAACAAGGGAAAGGGTACAGTAAGCTGCCTGTAGGCTGCCACAATATGCCACATAACACAAGTACGCAGGTCACCCCAAAGCAAGCAGAAATATGATGCACTCAATGTCCATGCTGGTGTGAATGACCTGAGATGCACCTCCCTGGACTACATGAAAAGAGACATGGATGAGCTCTCTGAGTATGTACCCCAGGCCGGTATGACACTGGCCATGTGCAGCATCCAACCCTTACCAAGAATGATGCCACAGTACAAACACTGAATGATCATCTTTAACAGGTGACACAGTTACAGCTGTCAGTCCAAGAGGGTCTAATGTCTGTCTGCTTGAGATGTCATGCATGATAAGCCATGCTGCTGTTCCAGGGATGGCTTGCACCTGTTACCCCTGTGCGTCTGGATACTGGATAAGGCCTTTGCCACCTCCATATGTATGTAGACAAGGCCAGAAAGACTACCCACCACCCTAGAAAACATAAGTGGTAAGAAACATAAGGGTAATGCTGACCAATGCCAGATGTGTAAACTGCAATATGCATGCCCCTGAGGCACTTCCCAGTATGGAGAACATCGATGTCTGTGCAGTGACAGAAGCCTGCTGCAAGCCTAGTGATAGCACACCAGCACTACCAGGTTATACCACATATCATGCGTTATGGCCCCAACACCTGGACCAAAACATCAAAGGAGGGGGAGTATCCATATGCAGCACAAACACCAATACGGCCAGGTAACTGACAATGCACAAAGCAGCGGAGACCACCCATGTGCACCTAAGTGTAGTCAAAACTGCTGTACAGTCTGTAGCATGCGACAGACCATACTCTCACACACAAGAACTCTACCCAGACATCCTGAAGACACTGGACAGTATGAATGTCCCTCCAAATACCAGACAAGGTAATCACAAATTACCACATAGGTGGTAAACCATTATGTATGCAAGGAGTAATCAGGGACCTAGGGACACAAGTCGACAGTAATCTGTCATGTGACACACACAATGCCAATGTGGCTAGGAAGATTGTTGATATTGGACACCGTATCATGAAAGGATTCACATCTACATCAACAGAGGTCACTGTGCCCCTGTACTGTTCCCTTATCAGACCCATAATCTAGTACAATGACTCATATGGGATGTACCGTACGTGACACCTGCAGCGGTTCGGAAGACCTCAAAGGTACCCCACCAAGAGGATAAAGGGTGTGAAATATATGTCATATGCTGCCTGGCTGTAGACACCCCAGCTGAATTCAGTCACAGACTGCCTACACAGAGGCATTGTATGTCTGTTGTACAAGGCCATGTCCAACACAGGAGTAATGGACATGCTCCACCACAGGAAATCAAAGCCATTGGAGCTGTGAGAGTGACAGATGTCAGCCTCAACACATAATGAAATAGGATGTGCTGGAGGGACAGATACATAACCCAGAGGCTCCCCACCCAGAAACAGGATCCCAATCCATGTTAGGCAGAGCCCCTCACTGATACCCCTCAACAGGAATATTGCCAAGTGGATGGATGATCGTACATGTATACTGGGGTCTTCACTGTGTCATGACCAGACAGAGGCACAGTAAAGAAAATCATAAATGGCCATAATAGTCACATAGCAAGGGGCGGTGAAAGACACACACACTCTGGCTTGGCTTACTAATGCCATAGGGTGGATAGCCTAGTATGAACCCATGAACCTATGAAGATACAAATTGTACAGGACACTAAGGATAATCACAAGGCTTACTTAACTGATGGTAGGAACCATGTTGGGAATCCACAGATATGCTCCGAATCACACAGATATTACAAACAACATACCAAACACACACACATGTTGCTAACATACAACCTGACAGGTTGCAGTGCAACCCCCCCCCCCCCCAGAATGCAAAATATATATCCCAGCAGACTGCTGGTCCACTGACATTGCAGATGCTGAGGTAACAGCCATCATCTGCAAAGCAAAACACACAGCAGCAAAGGTATGTGATGGTGTCCTGGGCTGAGGCCAACATGGACTCCAAGAATAATGGAATGCCAAATCACACTACTGCCCAATGTCAGCCTTACCACAGGATATGTACCCAAAGAGCAGTGTACAACAACAGTGGTCCTTCACAACAAAGGTGTTGCCTGAATGGATACTGCAAACTACCACCCCAGGATCCTGACAAGCTTGGTCTGCACAGCTATGGAAAGGATCAGTATGTACCGCGGACATAAAGCTATTGTGGACCTACTGATACTGGACCCTACACAGTGTGGCTGTCGTAACTGCGGATTCTGCCCCTAAACATGTTTGACCCATTTGAAGCAGTCATTAAGGTCATTGATGAGGGCAATGTGGTCCACACAGCGTAGCTGGACCGTGCATATGCTTCTAGACAATACCCTATGAGTTCAGTATGGATATGTTCACCAGCTTAAATATATACCCCTATGTCAGTAGAGGGGTTGCAAATCAGACCAAGGACAGAACTGACATGGTCAGACATGCTGCATCCATGTCAGACTACAAAGCAGATATGAGTGGCATCCCACAAGGCTTGGTCCTGGGCCCCCCCCCATTCTGTATATATGTCCCATAGGTATAGGCCAACATGGAAGGACTGTGACTGAACATGTATGCAGAGGAGTACAAACAGCCCACCATATCCGACCCCCAGCTAACACAAGCAACCCACAAAAGGGCCACCTACAAACAGACAACTGGAGCCATAGCCATGTCAGCAAGCTAATTGCAGAACTGTGTATAGACAACCACCGTGGATATACAGTAAGTGCCCACAAATTACCACACATGTGTTAACCCATTATGTACCTAACATGTAATGAGAGACCTGGGGACAAAAGGTGATAGATATCCTGCACTGGACAAACATGTTGCTGTAGTGTTCGCAGAAACATACCATATACCCACCCAATCATGAAGGTTTTCAGATGTAGATAAGGGGAGGTCACTGTGGCTCTGCAGTCATCCTTCATCAGCGTCACAATTGACTGCAATAGCCCCTGTGGGATATACCTCAGCAGACACCTCCATCAACTGTAAAGTCCACAACAGCACCCCACCAGGAGTAGCAAAGAGCATGAACAGATGCCATGTGTTGCCTGAGTAAACAAACTGCAGCCCCACACACTGCCATACTGCCCAGCTACAGGCAAGCTGTGCCTGATGTATGAAGCCATGTCCAACCTGGAATCAATGAACATGCTGCACCTTGTACAATCTGAATGGCAGTGAGCTATGTACATGAGAGACCTGAACCCCAGCACTGGCATACATAGGACAAGCTGTACAGAATGATCCATAACACAGAAGGCACCCCCACTCTTGAGTAAACTCCCGGTACAGGTTAGCCAGAGAGTCACCTATCGACACCCCTCAAGAGGAATCCCGATGAGTGGATGGGAGATGGTAGGTTAACCCTGGGTATCACTGTTATGTCAGAGGTAGACGGAGGCACAGTATACTAACCATGACATATGTCATGGCAAACTCCAGTTACAATGTGTGTCGAAGGACAAACACACCCTGTGACTAGCATCAGAAATGGCCTAGGGAACATCGCTAGTGTCTGATGAAGTTACTGGAGTAATGAAAACGAATGTCAAGGTGTTTTACTGGCGTTTACATTAAACCTGTGTTTTATGATACTGTGAGTTCTGTGGAATTCATCATATTCTTTCAGAATCTGCTGGATATTTATTGGTTTTTGCCTCTTCTCGGTGTTGGTCTGTGTTTTGAGTATTGCTTTACAACACCTGCTTCACTTTGGTGAACATCGCTAGTGTTTGCCAATGTCCACCTATGTTGTGGAATACACTACCAATGCTGGACGAGCCTGGTGTAGGTAGTCCATATCTGAACATAATGCAACATGGTCATATGTGCACAACTGACCCCTACACAGTCTGTTGTGCTCACTATGAAGATGTCAAGCAGTGATAGGATTAAAGCCCAGGATATTGTCCACCACAGTGAAAGTACTGAACCAGTACACTATACGGTACTACAGTGTTAGGTCATTATGAAAGTATGTTGACAACTGTCTGCAAAGTATCCCATGCAATCCCTGCAGGCACAGTATAATCCCTGTTGTGGCAGACATGAAGCAGTTGGCCAGTTAGTACACAACATGACACCCAACACACAACCATAAACGTGAGATATTGTTGAAGTTCACACACACCCAAATATGTGGTGGACTTCAGAGTGCAACATATGGAAAGCTCACACTGGGCATGCTCGCACACTTTGATAAATGAGGCATATGTCAGACAACATGCCATGGAAAGGCTGAACTGGGCATGCTCACACACTTAGGCCATATCTCCGTTTAGCAGTTGGCCACACATATCTGGTATTTGTGCGTGTCATTCCAGGAACCAACCACAACACAGCAATCTGCCCAGTGCACACAGTAAATGACTACAGAGACATAAGTGATATAGTGGATCGCCGTCATATGCAAACATCTTCCACAGATACACAAATTGGTCATAGGAACAGGGAATGCTATGGCAATAAAGACCTGCAAACAGTAGAACAGCACAACAAATATTGTGCATCTGACAATTGAACATATGGGTGTAGATGTCAATACTAGGCTTGTTGCCCTAGGGAATGACAGCTCAGCCAGAGTGTGCTTGGCATCTGCATCCCCAGTACAGTAGGCTACTGTGCCACTGTAAAGTAGGTCACATAAGGCAACGTGTGAGGCTAGTGAGCTGTGCCTCTGTCAAGCAGGGGCACAGTGGAGATCCCAGGGTGTGAATGTGTTAAGCCACAGCCATGTTGTTGGTGTGTGCTGGAAGAGGGTTGCTGAGGATCTCTAACAGTAAGTGGCCATCAATAACAGACTGAGGGGAGCCCTATCTGCATTGTCTGGACAATTCCACTGTCAACACAGTGTTGTGATGATTATGTGTGAATGAAGTGCCGTGCCGGAACTCTGTTCACAGATGTCCTCCCTCTGTGGGTTACAGCTCTGCAATGTATTAGCTCACTCTGTCTGTTGGACGGCTCATATATGGCTGGTGTACACCTGACAGGTGTCTTGTTGTGGAGCAGTCATGGGTATATGTGGGATAGCATGATCAATGCAAACCGTACACATGCTCATAGAATGCAATTGTCAAGGATTATGCTGAGTGGCCAGTATAGTCCCCCAGCATGGGTCCTTTGAAGTCGTCCACCCCAGTCTTCACAAGTGTAGAGTCTGCTTGTGCTAAATACAGTTTGTGTGCAGTGACAACCTTGCCTGGGGGTGGGGATGGGATATGGATGTCCAGGGAAAGCTGGGTATGGTCAGATATCAACAATGGTGGTCTACCTCTGGTGTGGAACAGTGAGTACCCATGTTGCAGATGGACAGGTGCAATATGTATTCCCCCATGTGGCTGTGGTGTGTGGTTCTGCCATAGCACATGGACCCACAAATTGTAGTGGCTGTAGGGTAAAGTGGTAGAGGCCTGAGTAGTTCTCACACACAATATGCCTGTACCTAATGTTAACAACCGGAATGGTGTATGTGAACACCTGCATATCCCGGCACTGTTCCCAGGGAAGCTAAGTGTGTGTCCTGGATGTGGGCATGGTGTTCTGGACTGGTTGTGTTGTGTGCTACAGGTCCTGTGGTTACGAAGCATGGTATAGAACATAACCTGCCAGTGCGATGTGCATATCTGACCCTGACGTAGGTGGCTACAAATGCATATATATGCTATCCCCCACCTGACAGGTAGTACTAGATGTACATACCTCTTTAGAAATAAAGATGTCAGCACCCTATAAATACTGCAGGTGCAGACCAGATGCCCAGTAATTTGGTTAGCGCGCTCTGCTAATGCGTCTCCCTCAAGTGTCATAATATAGGTAGGTAGGAGTTTGAACCATGCAATTGCTCATTGTGTGTGTGTGTGTGTGTGTGTGTGTGTGTGTGTGTGTGTGTGAGCGGGGTTGATGTGTGTGCAAGTCTGTGTGAGGAAGATGTCCCTTTTGGCAACTGTGAAAGCACTCTACAGGATGCACATTCCCCTATCTAAGCACGGATGATGTCAGCACCCTATAAGTACAGCAGGAGAAGGGAAACCTCTATGTAATTTGAATAGCGCTCTCCGCTAATGCATCTGTCATGAGTGTCATAACATAGTTAGGTAGGGGTTTGAATCCTGCAACTGCCCAGTGTGTGTGGAGGGGGGTTAGTGTGTGTGCAAGTCTGTGTGAGGGAGATGTCCCTTTTGGCAACTGTGAAAGCACTCTACAGGATCCACATTCCCCTATCTCATCACGGATGATGTCAGCACCCTATAAATACAGCAGGAGAAGGGAAACCTCCCAGTAATTCGAATAGCGCGCTCCGCTAATGCGTCTGTAACGAGTGTCATAACATAGTTAGGTAGAGGTTTGAATCCTGCAACTGCCCAGTGTGTGTGGAGGGGGGGTTAGTGTGTGTGCAGGTCTGTGTGAGGGAGATTTCACTTTTGGCAACTGTGAAAGCACTCTACAGGATGTACATTCCCCTATCTAAGCATGGATGATGTCAGCACCCTATAAGTACAGCAGGAGAAGAGAAACCTCCCAGTAATTCAAATAGCGCACTCTGCTAATGCGTCTCTGTCAAGTGTCATAATATAGTTAGGTAGGAGTCTGAAACCTGTAAATGGCAAGTGTGTGTGTTTGGATGTGGGGAGTTTGTGTGTGTGCAATTCTGTATGAAAAACATGTGCTTTTTTGCAATCAGGAGATCACACGGCATGATGCACATTACCCTTTCCAAACAGTGATGATGTCAGCACCCTATACATACAGCTGGAGAAGAGACACCTACCAGTAATCCGAATAGCGCAGTCTACTACAGTGTCACTCTCTAGTGTCATAACATAGTTAGGTAGGGGTTTAAAACCTGCAAGTGTGTGTGTGTTTGGATGTGGGGAGTTTGTGTGTGTGCAATTCTGTATGAAAAACATGTTAGTTTTGGCAATCAGGAAATCACACTACCTGATGCACATTACCCTTTCAAAACACTGATGATGTCAGCACCCTATAAGTACAGCCAGAGAAGAGAAACCTCCTAGTAATCTGAATAGTGCGCTTCGCTAATGCGTCTCTCTAACATGTCGTGACTTAGTTAGGTAGGGGTATGAATCCTGCAAATGGCAAGTGTGTGTGGGGGTAGTAGGGTGTGTGTAAATATAAGTGTGAGAAAATAGATCCTTTTGGCAAATACTACAATACACCAGATGCTGCATATTCCCCCAGTAAACACAGGGGATGTCACCACACTATCAGCACAGCCAAACAGGGCTAGTTGGCCAGTAATGCCAATAGTGCGCTCTGCTACTGGGTCTATTACCATTGTCAGAGTACAGATAGGTATGTTTTGGTAACCCACAACTGCCACGTGTGGTTGTGTCACACATTATGACCTTGTGTGGGTCTTTGTGCATAACAATGCATGCCATTGCCTAAACCAGCAATGGCAATGCACACATGATGTATGTGTGTGACACATACACATAAATACCTGTGACCTGCAGTAGTTACCATGTCTGACACATGCCTCGAGTGGATAAATGGTATTTGCAATGCATAACAATATGACTGTGTCTTACTGTGCAGGGGCCGCATGTGGTATGTGTCTATACAGTGTGGGTGTATATGGTAAAATACCTACAGCAGGGGATACACATCTGGTCTGGGCCATATAGTCTACATGTAGTCAATGTACAGGTACTGCATGTTCCCACCTGTTGTGGGAGTGGTATCATGTCATTCCACTGCAATTTATTGACCACATGCTGGGAACCCTTCAACTAGTGTGTTGTAGCTACAGTAATGCTCACGCACAATGTTTGGCTGGATGCAGTCCAGCCATATAAAGACAGTTCTTGAGACTGTCATATTGCCAGTGTTGTTATGGAGGATAGGTGGGTTTCCTGTGTATGGGAGGGTTGTGTGTGCCAGGCTATGAACCAGATGGCAGTCCGACATACTGTCAGCTGCACATGAGTAGGCCCTGATGCTTTGTGCTGTGCCAACAACCTGGAGGTGTGTGTATCTGTGGTGCCTTGGGATACCACCCCCTGTCCATGTGTGTTACATGTGTAGGGGATGACAGGCATGGTATGAGGTATAACCTGGCAGTGATGGGTTGCACCTGTGAGCCATGAATCAGGACTCTGATACTGCACAGACATTGCAGTTCACCATGCTGAGGACAGTGTCCAGTGCATGCATCTTGCGGTGTACACTGCTGGTGTTGTGTAGCATCACTGTTAGTGTCCTATCCTGTGTGATACCCGTGGAGGTGGCTATGTAATCCGTGTCCTGCAGCATAAGGCAGTATGTGTGTATCAAGGGGCTTTGCCAATATACATTGGGCCATGGGTGTCACGTGCAAGCTGCCCCTCGCACATCATTGTGGCTTCCCTAGCATGTAAGCACATGTTGACAGCCAGTGGATACCCTATGAATGACATTGGAGACTGAGCAGAATGTAGACATAGAACACCCTTCCTACATATAGTGATAGCATACCTGGTGAGGGTATGATGGCAACCAAGATCAGGCTCATACTGGCCATGCCACATGCTGAGAGATCCCTTCTATGTTCCCTATCATGTAGTCCAGGGAGGTATGTCTCAGGTCATCCATAGTGGCATGGTCAATGACTCAGTCATATGTGTCCATGCCTCTGACTGACCTGTATGCATGTGTTTTGTGGTGGACCATAGTGCCCCAGAGGCATATCACTGTGACCTTCACCATGTACAGCCTGTTGAGCGGGACCCCACTGCAGCGGCCAAGAGAGGTACCTGACACATCTGTAGCAGGTGTGTTGTGTAGCCCTACAGGCTGTGAGTGTGTGGCACATGGGATGTGTGTGCCATGTGTGGCATGTGCTCTGTTCCAATGTAACATATGCCTGTGTGCCAGCTGTGGAGGTGTGTGATGCTCAGGCAGGATGCTATTCTGAGTCCCCACGTATGCCCCAGTGTGTTCAGCTTGCTTTCAGTGCATGTCTATGTCTGACTGGTATTGTGGACACTGTAGTATGACATGCCACCTGACAGGGTATGGCATTTCTGGGTTCAGAGTGCTCAGTCCCCAGATTGGCTATGTAGTGGCATCCCACACATGTGTTGTACGTTCCTGGCCAAGGGTGATGGTTGACTGCATACATGTGGCAGCTGTGACATTGCCACATGACTCACATAAACCACAACTGGACCATAGAGGTGAGTCACAGGTTACCTTTGCACATGCTACCCTGGTAGTGTGATTGCCATGGTGAGTACCAACACACAGAGCCAATGTAGAACAACATACTGAAGGTGTGTATGTGTGGGTGCACTGCTACTGTTTCATAGCACTGGCATATATGACTGCACACGTGGGTAAATGCCAGGTAAGACATGTGCAATGTGTCACAGGCAACGTACATGCGAACAGGACAGACAGTGACGTTCTGTCATGTGTAAACTTGACATACGTATCGTACGCTATGCAGATGTCACTAGGAGTCCACAGAAGCACTGTAACTCTGCATTGCAGGTGGAAGCAGTGTTCCAGGGAACCCCAAGTGAATATGCATGCAAACAAAGCTACAGTAAGCAGGGATGGAAGTAGTCCATTGTACAACAAAGAAGGGGTAACACTAACAGTAGGTAACAGTGCAAATATGTAGGCACTATCAACATGTACCCAGGAATGCACAGCACAGGTGCCCATGGTAGAACTGATATTATGTCATAGTTAATTGTGATTTGGATTACATTGGTACTGCACACATATCAACATGCGCAAACATCCACATTGCATAGTCGTTGTGGGCAACTTGCCACCATTACTGTACATGTCCATCATTGCATATCACTACTTGCATTAGCTTCCCCCCTGTGCTACCCATGTATGTGGCTATCTGTTGACATCCTTACCACTGGTATGCAATAATGTGCAGCTGTTACACTTTGGTACGTACTATGGGTGCAGATAACAATTCAGGACAGTCATACGGTTACTGCATCAGGCATGCTGGGATATACACACAGTCATATCAGCACACTGTACTGTTACCAACATGATACTACTAGTACACTTCTATGTAGTCACCCTGTGCATCAGCAACATGTTTACCTGTTCCTGCACTGATGTTGGAGATTGCAGGAGGTGGCACAGTTTCATCATATGCACAGGGTGTGAATTAGGTATGCCTGAGTCTGCCACTGATACCACCAATTGACATGTGTGTGTATGTGTGTTGGTGAGGGACAGCAGTACAGGGTGGGGCACTGTTGGTGCAGTGTGTGCATGTATGTGGTAGCCCTAGGTGTTAACATTTCGCATGTGTGTATGCACGCACACAGTTCCACCTCATGGCTGCCATATACAGGGGTGTGTGGACAGTCACAGACTGCACCTGGCAGGTCATACAGATCAGTGTCTGTGGGCACGGACATGGTATGTGTGCCTGGCAGGGGTGCTACAGACCGGATCCAGTACTAAGCCAGACTGGGTACTGTCATCAGAAGTGGGAGTGTGTTGAATGGACACAGGTCCCTGTTGGGACTGTCCAGAGCCATGTGCACATGGTCTCCTGGGGTGTTCCGATGACAGCACAGACCCAGCATTGCTGGGGCTGCTGCTGGCACTATGGGGGCGTGCGTGGGCCTGTTGTCGTCCGTGCCGACTGCCAGCTGCTGCTGTTGCTGGCATACGGCTACGTCAACGCCGCAACTGCCCACCATTGCCCTGGCTCATGGACATTTGGTTGTGGAACTGCTGTAATATGTCCCCACAACGTCTGTCTATGACATCAGTGAAATTACGGATAGCATCCGCGATGTCACACATACTGTCAGTCATGGCTGTGCGACATGCTCTCAGCTCCCTCAGACCCTGTCTGGTGTACCTTTCCAGACGCGACTGTGCCTGCATGACAGCCCGAAACGTAGCTGAGGTTGATAGACCTCTTTGGGCATGTCTGCCAGAGGCAGTATGCCCACGGATGCTCCCACGAGAACCCATGGGCAACTGTCTGTGCGGTACCATCGCAGGACCCTGTCCATGGCTGCTGTGTGGGGAAGCATGTGCCACAGATACCACATTACCCTGGTCAATGCCCACTGTATCCTGTCCACCACCTAGGGACAATGGTGACAAAGGATGTACTGGCAGGATGACTGTGCACAATGATGGGGTTGACAGCTGTGTACTGTCAAATGGCTGACCAATGGTGGACCCTGACACACCTTCCTGTGCCATTACATAGATATCATCATTACCAGTACCTGTGGCACCAGATTCAGGTTCCCTGCTGCAGGACACCAGAGCAGCACCAGAACCTGTGGGAGGAAGACAGGAAACACAGTTTACAGTGTCCACATAATGTTACCAGTGATGCACTTATGCACACATGCACACGTGCACACGTGGACACATGCACACTTGCACACATGCACACATGCACACATGCACACAGGCACACATGCACACATGCACACGTGGACACGTGTACACATGCACACATGCACACGTGGACACATGCACACATGCACACGTGGACACAGGCACACATGCACACATGCACATGTGGACACAGGCACACATGCACACATGCACACATGCACACGTGGACACAGGCACACCTGCACACATGCACACATGCACACCCTGCAGTATACACACAGAGCACTACTGAGTTACACTAGTATTACTAGCACTATCAGGACTATTATAGGTATTGTTAAACACTCTCATCAGCATGGATGGCCTGCCTTGCTGTAACACCGGAGGGACCTGCAGAAATGAGGAGATTAATGTCAGTGGGCACATCTGTGCCATTGATACTGCATATGATACAGTGCAGTAGTACACCAGTTGCCTTTCACACGTCAGCTGCTGATACTGCCAATATCACACATGCACAATTACATACTATGTTGACAGCTACATACCACGGACACACCTTACACATGCATAAACTAACAGTGTACAGAACAGTCAAGTGTACATATGGCATATTACCTGCACGCTCCATGTCGTGCTGCTGTGTGGATCCAGCCTCCATCATCATGCAGGTGTATTGCTGTTGCTGTTCCGGGGCTGGAGCCACAACACTTAGGAGTAGCCCCTCCAGTCTGGTGAGGGGGGGATGTATGGCCACCCCACCTCCTGTGGCAACCTGTTGCCTGTGGATATCCGACGCACGCTGATGGACATTTCTGATTAAATCACTGCAGTGATGTCGTACCTGCTCATATGTCCTATTATGCATGCCAATGTCATTTACCCTATGGACAAGGTCTTGCCACAGTGCAGCCCTCTCCTGCTGATTCTGGCTGGTGCAGGAAAACAGTATGTCCTAATCCCGCACCAGGCTCTGGTGTATCTCCTCATCTTCCACTGCAGAGTAGGCGGGATTACGCTGATGCGCCATCTACCTGGAAGAGAACACAAACAGGATATCAGCAGACTATGTCAGCAATATATGGCACACATTCTATACATGATACTCAAGTGTAGTGATATACTACTACTCCCATATGTTGCATGTGTGTGTCTCGTGGTGGATACACATGTACATGGCCAGATATCAGTGCTCAGCCAGCACCTGTGCAACAATACCTGCCACATTCCAAGTAGCATGCCTCATTGGTCAGCACACTGCGACAGGTCCAATGCACAACCTCACTCTGGGGGTTCATACCAAGGTACTGTATGTGGAACGCCATCCACTAGTGTGATCTGGACACAAGTTACTGGGCCTGGATATACATATCCCACCACCACCACCAGAACAGTAGACTACTTTGATATGTATGTGATTAGACAGTTATTCACTTGTTAGGACTGAGATGGTATCCATGCAGCCCACTGGGCCAGTGGAAACCACAACCCACACTGCTGACCCCTTTGCGAATGCTTACCACGGACATTCCACAGATTGCATGGAACTTGCACACGCATTTCTAACCCAGACCCTATGCACAAAGGTTAGGCATCCTGTCCGGTGGACCCCAGCCAGAGGCAGATTGTATAACAATAGCAGGAGGCTACTGCAGGACAGAGCAGATTCACATTAAGGGAAGGCATCTGTGGTCAGTACTGGTAATATGCTATGGTCTCTCATAACAACGGCCACGGCCTACTCTGGGAGTGAAATGGCCACAAACACTATAGATAACCACAAGGCCTTCTTCAGTTATGTTACACATATGGACCAAATGCCTCAGATATGCTCTGAGTTAATACACACCTACTTAACATTCACCGAACACACAGATATTGGCAACATTCTTGCAGACAGGTTCGGTGCACGTATCCCCCCTCCTTCTCCCCCACAAGTAGAAATACTTATCACAGCTGAATGTAACCTCCCTATCATCTCACATATTCAGGTGAGGGCTGCCCTCAGCAAAGCAGAACACACAGCATCACTGTGACCTGATGGTATTCCTGGATGTGTGCTACATGCACTCCAAGAGGACATACAACCACATATAAGACTGATATTTAACCTTGGCCATACTACAGGATATGTACCTGAACCCTGGCATACAGCAACAGTGGTCCCACACCACTAAGGAGGCACCTCTACTGACCCTGGGAACTACCGCATCATAAGCATAACCGGCCTGGTCTGCTAAGCTATGAAATTATTCAGTATGGGACGCATATACAGTGATATTGGGTACCTGCAGACACTTGTTCCCTGCCAGTCTGCCTTTGTGATGGGCTGATCCTGCCTTTTGAACCTGGTTGACCTTTCAAAACAGTCACTACAGCCATTGATGAGGGCAACGCACAGACAACTGCTGCCAGGATCATGGCCTAACACTGACTGACATGTAATGTATAGTCATTCCCTTTTGGTGGAACTACATACACACAACATATCACATGGACATACCTATAGATACAGATAGATACAGACCTATGACACATTTGGAGGGTTCACAGTTTGCAGACTATTAACTTGCTACTTTACATTACCTGTGTTTGTCACAGCTGGTTGCGTTACCACTACTTCTGCTTCCTGCTGCTGCTGGCATGGCTTGCTACTGTCACTGCTGACAGCTTAGACTCAGTGTGTAGCATGTGTTTTTTTTTTCTCTCACTCTCTGTCTCTGTCTGTCTCTCTCCCTCTGTCTGCTTCCAGACAGTGCAATGAACATATTGCATATGTGGAGTGTTAGTACAGGATGCTTTTGTAGGTATCTGCATAGGTCCATGTGATGGCCTCTGTACCAATTGTAAACCAGCATTTGCTAATTGCATGCAGCCAGTTGTGTACTGATTGCAGTTCTCACTGTGATTTCAGGACAGTGCTATAAAAAGGTATGTGAGAAAGGCATTGCCTTTTCAGATTGTAAGGGCGGGGACCATGCTGGTATGCTGTGGACACTGTTCTGTGAATGTAAAGGTTAGTATCTCTCTCATGATTCAGGCTGTGTTGTAGATTCACATTTCTCCATTCCTCTCTCCTGTTCCCTGTAGTAAGTGTGTATGCGCAATGACACCTACAACTATATATATATATATATATATATATATATATATATATATGTAAATAGACATACATTTATATATGTACATTAACTGACATTATTACCTACTAGCTACCAACTAGCATGGCTGTTTCTGTTCACACACTACTATTATGGAAATCCACTAGTTTTGACAGTAATTCTAAATGACATGCTTTGTGTACTACACATCCTATATTCCCTTTACATTCATTCCTACTATTACATGATATATTTATTTTAGCACAATGTTCTTGTATAAGAGTCATGGCTTAGTGGTAGGTCATGCAGACTACTGTTTCTAAGGTCCTGGGTTCGGGACTAACAGTAGGATTTTATTTTGCTTTTGAACTGACTACAGGACCTGTCAATCAGAGTGACTAAGGCACTTTTAAGCAGTTGTAACCGGGTTAGCACTGGTTTGCACAGAGCTCACGCATGCGCACTGGCGTTTAGCTCTGCGCACACACGCGCACACCTGCTTACAACCGCTTAACAGTGCTTACTCTGGCGCACACCCACGCTATTTTCCTTGAAATAAATGAAAATGGGGAGACAGGAAAGTGGTGAAAAAGGGGTCACAAAGAGGGTAAGACAGTAGGGATACAAGCTTGGGATTTGCAGGGGGGGTGTAGGTAAGGCCCATAGCTGCCCATTTCTTCATCAGCAACAGCCGTGCATATGTATCTAATTTGGTGTGACATTTGAAACCTTCCACCCCTGAGAGAGGTGTCAGGACAACAATAATACTTGTTGTACAGCCAATTGTAAATGATAGTTTCCATGTCCAGCAGACATGTGTGCGGAATGGGCAGATATGTATGGGGCGTAATTTTTTTGTGGTCACAGAGTACTGGGTACGCTGGTTTATGCCTCATTTGGCTATCAGCACGCATATTATGCTCAGCTCAGCTAGGGGCACACAGTTTCAGCATGTTAAACCACTGCACACCTACGGGCACTCATTTTGTACCTGTTAAACCACTGCTCACCTACGGGCACTCATTTTGCACCTGTTAAACCACTGCTCACCTACGGGCAGATGCACTCACCTTGTTAAACTGTAGCTCAGCTATAGGCACATCTGGCATTTTTTATTATTTTGTTATCTCACATTTCTTCAAAATAAATGGACTATTTCATTACATTTTACATGAACTATGATTTTATATATGTACATGTTTGTCAGGGACTTGTTTCATGCTTATTTTACTAAAATAAAAATTGGTGTTGTGGGGGCTCGAACTGTGAATGCCTGCTCTTCAGCCGACGTCTCTACCGCTACGCTATTGCTTCTTGGCTTACTTTGCATATTTAGTTCTTATATCCTTTTCCACTGACTGCTAACTGTGGCTAAGCTACGGGCACGCCCGCGCAAACGAGCGCACTCATGGGCAAACATCTTTACGATTTAAAAAAATATATATAAGATGTTCATTTATATATTTTATGTTCATAGTATGTGGGGGCATGTGTTGTGTTGTGTTTATTCACATTTCCATGGCCTCTGTCGTGGGTGTTTACATTGGGCAATTTTACTCTTCTGGGGGCGTGTCCGCTTGCAGGGCTCAACCTACGGACACGCCCCCTACTGTCTTCCATGGACCGTGTTAGCCTTCTGTGTGATTCAGCATGCCCTCATGCATATGCATGACATGCTGACATCACACCGTTTAACTGCAGCCTCTGTGTAAGCCATGTATCTCTTACACGGAGGCTTTGTGAATCCTGCCCTATGTCTAAGAAATGGAGAAGCATTTCTGCATGTCAAAAAGTACACATACATAAGTATAACTGAGGTAACTAAATCCCCTAACTAAGGAGAATAAAGGCCCAAATTGAGTCCTGTTAGAGACCATTTTAGGTCCTCAGTCTATATCCCCCTTCTTCTTCAGTGTCTGTGATTCGTATTATGGCTCAGTCTATATCGCCTTTCTTCAGTGTCTGTGATTCGTATTATTTTACACATTATGTTCAGTGTCAATGCTTCTGGTAAAGATGCAACACCCCTAATCAAAATATTGCAGCTCATTCCCTCCACTAAAGCTCTTCTGAGTGTTCACTTTTAACTCCCAGTGGGTTTGGCTTGTGACTTTTAAAAAATGAAGTTATCACCTTACAGTTCAAACAAATATTCGTATCTCTGGAACCATAAGTGTTACTAGAAAACTGTAAATGGCAAACTATTCAGGATAAATTAATCTTTTCAT
>NC_056730.1:958540845-958693345 GCF_019279795.1 Protopterus annectens | reverse complement strand
TGTATTCAGACTAAATTTGGATAACTGAATGGGAAACCCTAAATTCAACCTCTGGCTTTTAGCAACCACATCTCTTATGAAAAGGGGCAACCAGTAAGTGTTCTAGCATATCCTTCTTCTGCCCACCTCGAGGTTATTCATGCACAAAATATAAGGGATAAAAAAACTACGTTTGACCATTTTAAACTTGGGACTGAAGTTTATTCAGACTGTTATGCCATGCTTAAATGTACTTAAAAGTGAAATCTTTCAGCTAACACATAAGTTGCATTTAATGAACTTTTCTCACATATGAATGGTGTTAAGTTTAAATAGTGAAAATCTCAGCAATGAACTTGATACCAGTAGTAGTATGGAAGATGGTTTTACTCATGTACCACCAATATGATTGAGACCAATGCATATTATTTATTGAATACATCAAAGATCAAATATAAAAGCCTCTTTATACCTCATTTAATAATGAATGCATAAAACAATTCTCTGCAGTGTTTAATTATGCTGTTGAAAAGGCTTTTCATGATTTTATGACAGATAAGTATAATTTGACAAAAGTGGAATGGATACCTTTAAAAGATTTATGCAAGACTAATGACTTATTCTTTAAGCCAGCAGATAAACGGAATAATATAATTATTGTGAATTATAAACAATATATGCATATGTGTTATGAACATTTGAAGGAATAGACTATTTATCAAAATACGTATGCTGAGGTATGTAAGGAGGCTTTGATGCAATACAAGAAATTATTGGAGAAGGGCTACAGACTATGGTATTTTAGCAAAACAAAGATGTGGATAGAAATGTTAATGCCTATGGTTGTAGCATTGCCACTTTTTATTGTCTGTCTAGAATACATAAGAGTTTAATTGATCTACGTGGCTGTCCAATTGTTTCAGCCTGTAAATATTTTCTGCACAATACTGGTCTCTTTTTATATGAGTATCTTCTCCTTTATATAATATAACTTACTTCATATACTACAGATATTACTAATTTCTTGGAAAAAAAATTCTAAACAAGTGGACTAAGGAAATGTACTGGATAACATTAGATGTAAAAAGTTTATATACAGGTATTAAGCATGTATATGGTATATGGGATTTAAATTATTTCTTAGGTGATGATCCTTTCTCTAATTATATAGTTGATCTATTACATTTCTGTCTTACTAATAATTGTTTTGCATTTAACAATGAAATCTACCACCAAATCCAAGGTACAGCCATGGAGGCTCCTTTTGTCCCCATGTATGTGAGATTTAATTATGAGATTGTTTGAAATGTAATATTTGCATAAGCATAGTTTTATAAGTAAATGTTATTTGATATTTTAAATACATTGATAATTTAATATTTATATGTAATGGAGGTAACAATGAAGTTGGCAATTTTATTAATGATTTGCAAAAAAATAGATATGTCTGGGGATTTAATAAAATCCATGTAGGAATAGTGGAAGGCCTACACAGAAGGTACCATGGCCGTGTTTGTGTCTCCCCCTTGGCAGCACACCTTGCATGTTAATGAAGGTGTGCTACTGAGGGAGAGCCATGTAACACGGTTACAGAATTAGTGTGGAGGATTTGTTAGAATCCAGAGATGAGTAACAAACCCCCTACACTGTAAAATTGCCAGATATGTGGTGTGTGGTGGTGCTTAGCAGTGGACATGTGCCAGACATCTAAAAATAGAAACCGGATACATTTAATTTTGAAAGCAAAGGTCAAGTTTAAGCATAGCTGAGTGTGTTTGTGTGGCCTGCTGCTATGCTCAGTGGTGCTTAAATGTAGTGGAGAGATATATGTAAAAGTATAACAGCATTTCACATGGCTACATATCCGAATGGTTAGAATGACAGCCGTTGGTGCAGGGTTCAAATATACAGATAAGTTATTTTGTAAATACAAATTCTGAGAATTATTTAAGTCCTGATGAAATATTGTTTGATTACACAGACAGGTTATTAATATTATTTTGAAAATACACATTTATGAGATGTACTATTAAACAGTGATTGAATTCTGTATGATTGCACAGACAGGTTATTAAGCATGTATGTTGCAAATACACATAAGAGTATCTTTACACATTTGATGGACTAGTGTATGCATGCACAGACATTTTATTAAATATTCATTTTGCAAGTATACAATTATGAAATATATTATTAAATCCTGCAGTGCTGCACTCAGCTAAGCTCTGCTAAGCACAGCTAAGCATAACCAAGCAGTGCTTAAACTGGGAATGTTTTAGCAGTGCTTAGCTGATTTGCGCATTGCTATGCGGTGCTTATCCCCACTTAAACCCATGCTATTTTCAAAAAAAGAAAAGAAAAAAAGAGGTGACAGGAAAGTGGTGAAATGGGGGCAAGCAGGGGGAAACAAAACAATATGAAAAACAGCTACAGATGTGCAGGACTGGTGTAGGAAAGGACCATAGCTCTCCATTTCTTGTGCAGGAACAGCTGTGCATGATGTGGGCAATTTGGAATTTGGAGCCTCACATCCCACTGGAAGGGGTGTGGGTGACATAACTTTGTTGATTAATTGATGGGATAATTGATTCATGGCAGTGTATGTGGGGATGAAATGGAGAGCTATGTATGGGAAGACATTTTTTTTGGGACAGATACCCTTTTTTAAGGTGAGAATGAGATGTTGGGGAAGGATTTTAGGTACATTTGGGGAGGTACCTTGGGAAGGAGAGGTTGCTTTTACAGACATACAGGATAGAAAAGACAGTGAACAGGGGTGGTGTATGACACATGATGGGATAAACACTGTGGATGGGGAGGGTGGTTGGGAATCAGAGGACCAAGTGACCCCAGATGGCAACAGTGTGACTGAGATCCCCACCCATGGGCAGTCACCACTGGCACTTCACACCCCCGAAGGTGGCTGTGCTAGGGGCTGGGGTTTGGGGCCAGCCTGGCCCTCGAGGTATTCCCATCTGGCCTCAATCAGTCTATCATCCAAGTCACATTGGATGATCTTAAGCACCATACTGAAACCTCATTCCAGGTGACAGTCTCCTGTCCATGCCCACACCAGGGGGGGAACGGGATCTATCCCCTGAGGTGGTTCCACCTGAGGGTTGTGCAGGACCAGCAGAAGGAGCAGCTCCAGGTTGGGTCTCAGACATTCTGGGACTGGTGCCATGGCCAAGTGAGATGGGATAGGCAGATAAGCCAGAACCAGCCTACCCAATCATGCAATGGTGTTGAGGTTTGTCAAGGTGTATTGGTTAGTCATGATCAAAACATTTCAACATTAGTTATAACAGCATACATGGGTATTCCAATTAAACCCAAACAATAGAATTGCATAGCATACAGAACACAGGCATAAATAGAATAACAGTCATTATTTGAACAGCATGCCAGTAACAGTTGAAGCAAAAGGCCAACAAATGCAGAATTTCAACAAGGTATGTTAGTATGCAACCACTGAAATATATAAGCAATAATACAACACAAGATCCAACAGGTTTTGCGAACAACATATGTGGAAATGAAACCATACCCGTAGTATAAGAATATTAATTTGTGATGCAGATAAGGGGTAGGGGGAGAGAAAAACATTCCATGAACAACTGTATAGGTATATTTTTACAACAGTACTGCTGAATACACTATAGTTCTCCCATTACTTTACATATACATGTGCCCTACAGCTTCTGTAACATGTGCATACCTCTCAAGCTGTTGACGTGGCAGAGTATGGGCTAAGCTGTAGGAACTATAGGTACATAACTATAGGCGACTCATACATGTCACGGTAACATATATGACTAACAAGGTGTACTCTGCACTGATGTGGTGCGAGTGTGCTACTGGCATACTTCAACTGGATTTATATCTGTGTCCAAAGTTATTCAAAACAGTAATTGCTAGCTGTGACAACGTGACACTTGAGAGACACGTATTGTGCACAGTGAATGGAGTATAAAGCTATCCTGATGTAATTCATAGGTATGGCAGACATTAGTATACCCTTCATACAGCTACTACAGACATTTCTTTACCTGTATGTCCTGTGTGGAAATGTCTGTTAACTGTAGTGACTGTTTCTATTAATAGTCAGTGCTACTTGTCTGCTACTATAAATGCATGTTACTACCGGTCCCTAGATTCAAACTCTGGTCTGTATGTGGAAAAATAACAACATATGTATTGCTTATCACACTGAGGTACTAGGCCACTGCTCTGTGTTTGGTTACTGATATGTGCCCAGAGCTCACCTGCTGACAAAGTTTGACATGGCAATATCGGTAGAGTGTCACAAGAGACTGCAGTGACGACTGAACATACATGCATGAGATTCACACATGACAGAGATAATAGGTGAAATGTGTTTTAATACATGGAATGCAGGTGTAGACAATTAACCCCTAGTGGATGAGAATATGTGTGTTCTGTACAGACCATATCAGGGTGTTGGGATGCATACCTGACCCATATACATTTGCAGATGCTATATTTGCAGTCTACAGTTAATACTGTGTCATACTTGCCTGCATCAGCGTACCTACATTCAGGAATGCATATAGCTGAAATGCAAAGGTTAACACCAGACAATCTTGATGGAAACACACAATAATACCTTACACATTACTATTCAAGGTTCACATGTTAGTGCATAACATATATCAAATTGCATTCCATCTTTTAGTACAGCTCCACATCTACAATTCAGCATAACAGTTATTTTGCAGCCAAACTTCAGTCACTTCATGGTGCTATACCCATATTTGCTTTGCAGCACCTCTAAAATTAGATTTCTTCAACAGCAGAACAGAATACACACAACAACTGGCAGAAGACAGATTTATTGAGAGTGACATGACGTAGTCGTTGGTATACATTTGACAAACTTTATTGTACTCCAGTTTAAATAATGCATGCATTGAAGGTGTGTTGCTATTACAGAACCTATGCAATACTAACACTTTTACCTTTACAAGTCTGACTGCAGTTGTACTGTATTTCCTGTAGATTATGAATGGATGTCATTTATTCACTTCACATTTAGAATGCCAGTGTACTTTATTACCAGATCATTAGTATTAATACTGTATACAAATGTCATTTCTACACATTATTAATTTGTTATTGCAGTACAGTCAGAACAGAATATACCTAATGGCAGTTACTACTGTACTTTTTCTTATTTATATTACTATATATTGCAAGATATATTTGTACTCACCACACTTTCAGCGCATACACTTTTATCTTCACAAGTTGCGAGCCCTCTCCTCTGCAGCTGTGAGAAGGGAAACAAACCAATATGCATACCTGTCTATCAGATATTCATACTAGAATTTGATAAATCTCCAGTTGGTATACTTACAAACTTCTGGGACATTCTAGTTCTGAGCATCTTCAATCCACTGGGCCAAGAGCTCACTCTTCCTTCTCTTCAGGTCATCATAATGATGATGCACCTGCTCACCAGTGCAGGGGATTCCAGTACCATTGGTGACGTCACATGCCAGATGGTCCCAGGGCTTGGACTTGTATTCAGAGGCCTGGTGCTGGCCCTGCAGCAGTCTGTCACCATGGTCTTTGACAAGAACCCCAACCATGACCCTGGACTCCAACATGCCCCAGCGCTGAGGCCAAAAGCGGGCTCCCTCTCCGACTCCAGCCATACCTCCTGCAGTGATAAAACTCCAACAGGTTCCGGCTGTATCCCTGCCTGTGCAGCTTAAATAAGGCTATTTTCCTGCCCTTTGCCACCATTTGTGGGAATATGTGTATTAAAAAATACATGTTATAATGATTTGCATTGCTTTTTGGCTCAATGGGCATAGTTTTGGGCATTTCCATGCCTACATTGCAATAGCCAACCTTCTATTTGGGCTTTTACAGCCCCTCTTTAATTTTTATATTTCTGTACATGGCTATTTTCCTTGTACATTTCTGACACCAACATGGCTCTTATACGGGTACCTTTCTGCTTATTGGATCATAAATCACCCTCATTTGCATGGATTTTACTTGCTTATGAGGTGATTTGCATTCTACAGACACATCCGTGTCTGCATGCTTGTGCACACCCCTCTGCTCTGTTTACTGGATCGCTCAGCTGCCGGTTTCCATGTTGGGGTGTGCCACTATGCCTACATGGAAAATCACTCTGTGTAGGCTTTTTTGAAACCCCCTCCCCCCCATGATTTCAGCTTTGATGGCTTACAATTGGGCAAGGGAGTCTCTGTTTTAGATTTAAAGTTGGAAGGTTTGAGTAGTGGAAAAATAAAAACAACTATTTATAGAAAATCCAAAGATGGTGGTCAATATCTACATGGGTATAGTTGTCATCTTCCACATTTAATCTATTCTTTACCCTATGGAGAATTACTACATTTATGTAGACTTTGTAATGATGAAACTAATGTTTTTAATGAAGCTAAAAAACTGTTTTTAAGAGTGCTTTAGTTATGGAATCTTTTCAGAAAGTTAAGGGGCAAATATGTATGTATGTATATATATATATATATATATATATATATATATATATATATATATATATATATCTGTGTGTGTGTGTGTGTGTGTGTGTGTGTGTGTACCTATACGACATTTAGTAAGAAATCAAATGTTCCAAATAAGAGTAATATTGTTGATAAAAATAAGAACATTTATTTTGTAACAACTTATAACATATTTAATAATTTATTTATTTATTTAGATATTATTGGCAGTTTTTAATAAAAGATAGAGCACTTTCTAAATTACTCAATAATATTTGTTAGATTTCTTACAGAATTGGACAGAGCTTAGAGGATATGCTTGTCCATGATTATTTTAGTCCCCTTAATATTCAAATTTACACAAGTCCTACTAATTCTTTGGTGGATACTTTCCCTTGTGGTTAGTGTTGTAGCTGTAGATCCATTGTATGTTCCTTTCAAAAAATAAATAATATAAAGTTTAATCCCATTAAAAGATTTACATGTACTACAGAGGGCATTATTTATGCCCTCAAGTGTCCATCCAATTTATTTTATATAGAGGAAAGTAAGAGAGCTTTTAAATGTAGGTTATATGAATATATTAGCCATATAAAAAAAAACAAGGACTAGTGAGTCCCATACCTTTACATTTTAAACAATGCCATCACAGTGATACAGTATTGTTACTAGGTACTATTTTGGAACAGATGTTGGTTACATTGGGTGAGAATAATTTATTTAACAACATATTATTGTATAAGGAGACTATTTATATATATATATATATATATATATATATATATATATATATCTACATATATATATATGGGTCCTAATCTGTACATCGAAAGTATGGTAAATCAAAATGTACTGCAGTGAACTCACTTTCGCAAATGTGCATTTTAGCGAAAATGCACTTTCGCAAAAAAAAGTAATAAAAAAATATGCGGTTTGTGTGTAGATTTAGTTGTACATCAACATGTACAGTTGATTGTACAATTAAGCAAACTGTTGCTTAGATCGTGGTACAGTGGGGGTAAGGGAATATTCCCTTTTTCCCACTGTAGTGCAATCTCAGAGTGAGATTATTAAAGGAGGGGGGATGTGCGGGCACATGGGGACTTGCCCCCCTGCATAAACGTGAGTAGTGTTTTATTTTTGTAGGTTTTTTTTGTTGTTTTGTTTTTTTTTTTTTTTCATGAAAGTCTTTAAAATGCACTTTTGCAAAAGTGAGTTCACTGTAGTATGTTTCGATTTAACGTGCTTTTGATGTAGCAACATAGATCCATATATACGTATATATGTATTTTAAAGTATAGTACTTTAACATCTTTTGGTTTAAATATGAAATGTAATTGGAAGTATTTAATTTAATGTGCTTTTGATTGCTTAAATAATTGATTAATTGTTTAAAGTTTTATATATAAACTATTTTTAAGATTGTATTTCTATTACTCTTTGAAGGCTTTTTGCCAAGTTGCTAGAATATATTAAAGTCAGACCTTTGTGTGCCTGTAGCTTGTTATTTATTGTTTTTATTCTCTTTTAGTTGCCTTAGTTGATGTGAGATGTTTTCATAAAAAAACTACCATAGGAATGTAAGGCTAGACCCCTTAACATGGTCACAAATCAATAGCCTAATAATTACTTATGGAACCTATGAAATGAGCATGTGCAGTGAGGTAGGGCTTCAGGTAAAAAATCTGAACCATCCCTGATTACTCCTTATATGGATGACCCTCATTGTGAAGCTTCAACCAGTGATGGGGAAGGAATGGACTGACTGCCTCCAAGGGGGTTGATGATTGCTAGGCAGCAGGTGCAAAACCCACACAAAGCCCCCCAAAACAAACAAACAAACAAACAAACAAACAAACAAACAAATAAAAAAGCATCCATATTAATTTAGCATTACCAAGTCTCCTCAATGCATGCATATAACCTCCCCTACATTCATACACTCATTTATATGAATTTTAAGGCAATTTATTCTAGCAACGATCAATGTCTTGCCAATACCCACTCTCAGACTGTACCCCCTTTTCCAAAGAGGGATAGGTCATTTAGTAACAGGGTCAGTATGAGGTACCCACCCATTCATACAAATCCTGTTTGAAGGATGATAATGTTCCCTCTTTCAAGTACATTGAAGTATGGTTAGACCCCCACACTCAGTTTCAATGTATATCTTTGCACATCTTAATAACATTGATAAAAATGTTGGCACCCTCCTCATTTGGGCCCCAAAATATCCCCTGTCTCTCTCACCCTCCAGATTATACAAAAGTAAAGGCATTGTACTTCCACTTCAATATGGTCTTCCAGTTTTCACTGCTCCATCCAAAAAAATGCTAGAGCCATGCATTCCATCAATTTACCACTAAGTCTCCTAGAGGTTAACACCACTAGCTTAATTATGGACAAAGTTCTATGATTTCTAGTTAACAAAGAGCTGACCATATCCTTGGCTCACAACTGTTCAGATGTCTACATGAATAGCCTCTTTCTCCTCTAATCTCTAAACTAATAAGACAACCTCTCTTTCTACAACTTCAGAAATAATGATAATTTAAGTCATCATCTGCAAACCCCTAAATCTAAACTGCATGCTTCAGGCCATTTATTCTCAATATTAGGCCCCAAACTTGGTGAAGCCCTCCCTTCCAAGCTGACATATACTTCTTACCCTAAATTCTGTGCACCACTAAAAATCCATTTTAAAATACAAACCAGATGCAGACATATTCCAAATGGTCATGCAACCTAACTGCACTACTTGAATTTTCCTCTCAGTATCTGCCCTTTAGTCTAAACCTTTGGATTTCCACATTAAATTGATGATCTATTGTTTACACACTGTATTATACAAGTAACTGTTGTTATTCACTTTAACTCTTAATGTTTTGTATACCTGGGCTGAGAATAAAATTGATTAAATTTGATCAGTGCCCTACCCTAGTTAACTAATTCATATCACTTGATCAATCAGTTGGTCACACTGCTTAATTTGTCTGGTGTTTGTTAAGCTATTAGACTTGCCAAGACATAGGAGATCAAGGGCAGTAGGGTCACTAATGACCATGTAAATGAGACACAGATTGCCCCTCAAGAGCCTATAAAATACTACATTAAGGGATAGTGCTCCCTAACATATCGCTTAACATATCATCTTAAAGGCTTCATGGTACAGAAACACTGCTAACATGGTGAAAAGCATATATGAGCGTAATTGTAGGAGCAAATCATGTCCCAGAGGTGCAGTCTAACTTGCATGTCAAGCCTATAACCTTGAAAGCCCTTTTGGCATTTAAATAATTTGCCACTGCTTAATGAAACCCGCCAAATCATGTGACAAAACGGTAAGTGTTTGGGCATCCTAGGTATCCTGACATCATATCCTTAGTCCTGGTGAGCCACATATGCTGCTTCAACAATGAACCACAGGATGTTCCCAACAACTAGCATGCTCTGTTGTGTGTTGTAGGCCTTCCAGGAATTGGAAGCCCATGATTCTTTTATCATCTAGTCTGCATGCACTCTGCAATCAGTCAGACTTCTTGTTAGTCCAGTATCTACTTTGGATATGTCTCCAGTGCCAAATAGTGAAATCTGTGCAACTATAAGTATGAGAGACTGTCAGCAATATTGTTAACTTTACCTCATATCTACTAGCAGAAAAGGATGAATTAGTTTTCAGGCTTTGCAGTGCTAAACAACTTTTAATAGTTTGCCTGTACTTTAACGGTCTTGGAAGTCCTTCTCTTTAAAGCATAGACTCCCTCTTGATTTTCTGAATGATACATACATTTTTTGTTTCCCAGCTCAGCCCATCACACCATCATAGCCATCTAGATAGGTGTGAGCTTCAGTAAAGTAATGTACTGAAAGATGTCCCCCAGGACATGTAAATCATTTATGTTTCAACCAGTTCTTCCACCATCTGCCCATGCCATACTTGTATGCAAGTAAAAATAATGCTTCCCATTTTCTGACACTTCATTGTAGCACCTAACCCTGTAGTGCTTCTTCTGATGACCCTTCATCAGCCTGGACAAAGACTAAATGAAAGCCTGATCTAGAGCCATTGCCTACAAGCACAACTGAGGACACTTAACAAAGATATAACTTCCCTTACTCTGTTTTTTTTTTCCTTATCATTAGGCTGAGCTTCTCCATCAAAGGCTTTAGCTTGTCACTTGTGAGTTTAAATGGTTGGGACAGTATATCAGATTCCAGACTTAAGAAAGTTATCTTCTGCTAAAAGAACCCCAGTATCTCAGTACTTAACCTTAAAGGTCTCCATGCTTTCCTTAGTGCATTCCTCACCATCACCCATAATGAAGAAATCTTCCATGATATGCACTCATCTCTTTGAGGAGTCAGTCAACTCCCAAATTCAGTTGCAAGGTGATGATAAACATCTCATACAGGGCTCAAACCAGTGAAAGCCTTGTCATAACAATAGCTGTCCTTCACATACCTCTCAACTGTACAGATTTTCGCAGAATGTGCAGATTTTTGCCCCATATCTTTTGTCTGTTTTTCATAAGATTGTGGTTTTCTCTCAAATTAATGGAAAATCATTAAAGATTGAAGTTAGAAAATAATGACAGACATTTGAGTTTCAGACATCATACCCTTCACAAAATTCATGCGAATGCAAAACCAGTTATTCTATCAACTTTCTAAGTTATAACAGCAATATTTAAACATTTTCCCTATTTTTGTGCCTTTATCCCACTTTTATTTATGGGTTTGTCCAGATTTCTTGTTCTTAGAGGTTGAGAGGTATGGTCCTTTATCTGTATGTCCATTAGGTTTCAGTCCTTCTGGTGAATGGGTAACAGGTGGAATGCGACCTGTATGTTAAGCTTAACTAATCATAGATTACACACTGCTTGTATGACTCTTACTGTGTTACTTGGTGGTGATTGGTGAGTCCTGAATTTTTGTTGCCTACCTATCAGTGCTTTTACTGGCCAGCACATCTTTTGGACAAGATAAGTAATGGATCAACTGATACTTCCTGATGGGGCAATCTTCAAACTTTCAAATGATGGCCTCTTAAATGGGCCTACCACTCTATCAGCCTAATCTCCTTATGGCCTCTTAAATGGGCCTACCACTCTATCAGTCTCATCTCCTTATTCAGTAATGTCTGAATTATAACTTCCCTTTCCACTACCAACTTCAGATTATTTTATTTAAACCCAGATATTGAAGACTCAGCCTACAAGGGAAAACCCTTCTTGAAACCCTGAACCAATGAATGACATATTTCTCATCTGGGTAGTATCTTAACAAATCCTGTAGCACTGCCTACTTTGGATCTTCTTATCAGTAGGCTCCCCTTTACCCACCATAATAGGACTGTGTCTCTCATCCTGTTATGTGCCCACTTATCTCCTAAAAAAACCTTCCCCTGCACGGAAGCTATTGCACTGCTAAAGCAAATGTAGATTCCAAAAAGAAGAAGCCAGCAACTGTGAGCTATGAAAACTAATGTAATTAGTTAAACATATATAGAACTTCCAATAAACAAAACAGACCGGTTTCGGCTTGGGTATTTACCTAACCTTCGTCAGTGCAAATGAATTTGGAAGTTCTATATATGTTTAACTAATTAAATTAGTTTTCATAGCTCACAGTTGCTGCCCACTTATCCCCTACCCATATCTACATGCCCCGATAGCTGCTGGTGGGTTTTCTAGGGTGACATTCTTTTAAATCGTCTGAAAGCATAATAGGGTCTAGTGAAGGTAGAGCAGTTGTGTGCAGAGTCACATGCTGGTCAAATGGACCTAGTGGAATTAGATGCTAAGCATGGTGTCCTGGCTCCCTTAGCCTATTTCACCTTGATAAAAGGATGTGCCATATCCACCATGATCCCAACCAGGGGTGGAATTATCTAATGTCCTATAAAAAAATTCAACCTTTGGTAATCCTTTGCCTGAAATGCTGGTCAAAACGTAAGCAGGTCTAACCTTCCCTTACTCTTCATCCTAGAGGTTAATACAGGGATTTAAGGTTATGAAGTATCAATGAGCTGTTTTTTGTAGTCAAGGGTTTGATTACCTCTGCAGCTATTTGCCTACTGTAACTTTTAAGTCAATTACTAGAAAGTGCTTCTGAGCTGCCCCTAAAAAGGACTCTTGAACTTCTCACCACCACCATCCTCTGAGGAGGTCTGTCGAGCATTCTGCTCTATCTCCACAATCAGGTCCTTCGCCTCAGACATAAATGCCAACAACCTGTTAATAAAACTTCTCAGACCATGGTTATAATGACTACAGGCATTCACTGCACATGTCCGGATATGTAATAAGAAACAGGGTTTTAAGAAAAAAGTTTTGTAAAGCATTCCACTTTGGGCTTCATACAAGAATATCATCCCATTTACTAATTCCATTGCAATGTTACACATAAAACCAAATAGTTACATTAAGCAATGACAGGCTTGTCTGGATTGTGTGGCAGGGTGAGGAATGAACGAATGCTCTTATATTATTACTTGTGAGACATTTAGCAGTTATGTGCAACTGTCTGTGGTTGATTGTTGTCAAAATATTTAATAAAGAGATAAAAACAGATATCCCTGTCTACTTTCCCTATTTTGCTTTAATCTTCTCTTTCTAATTTATGCTCTAAAAATGTTACATTCATCCAAATTGACTTACAATGTATGCATATTGTGCCACTGCATTCCAGAGACCTGCTCTGCTAATTCTATTAAATGCAGATAAGAAAGCCAGAAATAAAGGCAGTAACTTGCTTTTTCTAATGTAGAAATATTTTTCCAAAACATTGTTAAGAGTGGTGCACCATGGATGGCATAGAGGGATAAAGCCCTAGTATGTTCCAGATGAGTGGAGTTTGAGTAACAAGGTGGGGGAAGGAGGGAGTAACTGGACACTCCTAACTTGTCTATCCTGAAGGGAGGGGGGGGGGGTGGCCCTAGTCTTCTGTTCTATCTCCAGCAAGTGGTGGCTTCCAGGTAGCCAAATGGCATAATGGCCAGAGCTGGGGACAGTAGCCATCTTTCAGTGTGTGTATATGTGTGTGAGCATGTGCTCACGTGTCTCTACATTTATGTATGTTTTCGTGTGTGTGTGCGTGTGTGTGTGTGTGTGTGTGTGTGTGTGTGTGTGTGTGTGTGCATATGTGTGACCATGTGCTCATGTGTCTCTATATTTACGTATGTTTTCATGTGTGTATGTGTGTGGCAGAATGCCCATACATTAGGAGGACACAGTATGCCCTCATAGTGATACTAATGTCCATGTCAGCTACCCAGGACTGGGGTTATGGTCATTAGAAATTATATCACAGCCTGTACTTGGAGATGCAGATGAGGGCACAAGCCACCTTCAGGGGTGTCTGCATGACAGCACTCTCAGAATTAGGAGAATGAAGATACTCAACTCTGATAGCAGGAGGCTTGATGGTTTAACAAATAGGAAAAAAAAGCACTAGAAAAAAAATATTGTAAAAAATGAAATCAAGTAATGGGTCGATGCTTCCTTTTGAAATCCAAATTGGAATGTATTTTAAATAATCAGAAATGGATTTTCCAAAAATATCATTTATTTCTTGATTTATGTATTTATTTTAACACATTTCAGCACAGGCCCAGGGAGAAAGGCTCCATTACATAAACCTATAATTAACAGTTTAATTTTTAATATAATATTGTTTTCCATTCACTCATTACAATAAAATACAGGGTTGATAGAATGGGTTATATACAGAATGATAAAGGACAGGTTTGTTCAGTACATTTGATATGGAAAGTAGTTGCCTGTAACAAATTTTAAACAAGCAACTAGGATCTATACATTAAGATAAGACATTGATTGATAGATAATAGTATTGAAGCAAGTAAGAGAGAAATGCATGTCTGAGTACTGAGCATGAGAGTAAGTGAAAGGATTGTAGAAGTTTCATACAGGAATAAGGTAAAGGCGATTGTCAAATCGTGCTTGAGTGAAAGAGTGTAGCTAAGGAAAAATCACATGAAGAAAGCAAATCATCAAACAAAGTATATGTGAAGGGAGTAAATAAAAAAATATATTTTTTGATCTTTGTGTTATTAATTTAGCTATACACGTACAGTTGTCTTTTCTGTATGCTTTCCATCATAGTCAGAAAAAATGTTTAAATGTCACGATGGTTCCTACAAAACAGTGATGTAATAGTGTATGCAGGCATTTATGAAAAATTGTGGTATCTTTCAGATTAAACTTACTTTGACTTTGCTTATACATTTTAATATTTAATGTCCCTCAAAGGTTTTTGGTTCACACATGATATTTCTGTTAGCTTATATTTTAGTTTAGTATTCCTACCACATGCTGTGTCGTATATACTGCATGTGTAATATATTCAGTTTTTATAGTTTTTTATCTACTGATGAGACTGCCTAAAGCAAATGGTTTGGTTTCTTTTTTGCTTGCATATGAGAAGTGAAATGATAAAAATAATATAAAATGTATTCCTTCTAATTCTTTAGTAATGTACTTGGTTTGCAGAAAGGCACTAATAAGTTCTTATCATTTTCTCCCTAGGGAAGTGGTTGGACAGTTCCAGAAAGGTTAATTAGTTATGCTAACAGAGTGCTTAAATGAGTATAGACTTTATAAAAAGCCTCATCAATCAAAGCCACCACATAAAAAAGAAAAAAGTTTTAGATCTTTAGAAAATAATTTTATAACCCACTGGGACAGAAATAAGAAATAAAAAAGATTGTCTGCATCTGTTAAAATATGCAGAAATATATTTTAGCTAGCAGTACCTTCCATTAGAGGAAAAAAATCTCTTGGTAATCCAGAGACTTTTACTGTTTCCAAGAAAGCCATTATTAATTCAGAATGGGACTTGGTGGCTAGCAGCATTATAAATGATGTATTCTTATTTTCAAGTTCTTTTCTAATGGATTGCAATTATCAAAAAATAAATTAATCTAGAGTGAAACCCTTCATACTGCCAGGAAAGACTTACAGTTGCGATATTAGTCGGTCTGTAATGATGTTTAGCTCTCAAACCACAACTGATGTTCAGATAAGGCTAGGCTACACATTCTGGCTACCTCCTTGAGTCAGGTCATAAGTTATACACTACCACTGTAAAGTACCATTTACCCTGTCTTCTTATAAACAGCCATGGACCAGTACTTCAGCTCACATCATCTGCTATTGGTCTACTTGTCATCTTCCATTTTTTTCATCTCATTTGAAAGAGAGTACATCATTACTTGTGTTACTTGGCTGAAGACAATCTGCATAGAATGTGCCATGCATCTCCAGTACAATTAAATAACGCAACATGTTTCCTGCTTACTCCAGTCTAAGGATCATTTTATTAACTGGTTAGGAAAAAAATCACTGCAGCTGAGACTAGTTATCACTTCATGAGGTGTCTCTCTTGCAGTAATAACAAAGAAAAATGAGCCTCTTTTCTTTTAAAAATTGCAATTGACATATTATGTTTGCATACTATGGCATGTATACTTTCACATCTCATACTACTGTTACACTTGTATTTCTTTTGCTGTGACCCGAGAATAAGGTCTATGTAAACCACTACGCAGAATCATTTAGTATGAATGGACAGAACTGATATCATGCCTGTAGTACTGGTTACTGATAATTATAAATGAAGTACTTATATAGTTAGTCTATACCAAATCCAAATGTATAATACAAGTTAATGCTAACCAACTAGTCTAGACCGTTATCTTTTTTACAAATACTAATATTACAGATTCACTTTGTTTTTACTAGGCAGTTCCACTCCATCACCACAGTTCCTTTTAAAGAAGAGATACAATGATCGGATCTCAAATCCTAAAAAACAGGTAATGTGTTTAGACATGGACGATAATAAATTTGTCTTGCGAGTTGAGCGAAGTAAAACTTGAGAGATGAATTCATGTTCAGAATACTTAACAAGATGTTTAAAATCAGAGACTCAATCAAGATTCTTTGTAATACATGTATGTCCTGAAGCACTGCTTGTTGCAGAAAAAATGTAATGGAGTACACAATCAATCATATAGCCAAGAGTTTTACAAGCTGTTAGGCACTTCACCCTGTCACACATTTTTTTAATGTGTGGTAGCATTGCCTGTATCACAGCCTTCAGAGTTGTGAAAGTACTTCTGACGCTTTTCTGATGTGTCTGCCATGTGTACTGCAGAGCAAGACCCAAATAAAACAAATTTAAAAGGTACATAACAAAGTCAAAAGATGGTATGATCGAGTCTCAAACTGAATAATCGGCTTAAATTTCTACTGATTTTAGAGTTTAGTCAGTGCACTCATTGTTTTACAATTTTGTATATAAAATATATTAGAATGTTTTTAAAATAAGCTCAGGTATGCATTATATATTCAAAAGCTTACTTTTAACAAGGAAAAAATCTGCTTATATATATGTTGCAAAGGAAGTTAAGTGGGATGACTGCTACTATGGGAATTACATAAATATACTGCACTGATTTAAAGAAGCTTGTTATTTCTTCTGAGTTTATAATAATAACAGTAGAAATGGTGTGAGGCATTTCATAATACCATCTCATAGATTTGAAAATAAACTGTATTCAGGACACAATACTGTAAGAAGACTGAGAGCTTTCAGAGATGTAAATTATCAACCGGAAGCAGAAGAACATTGTGGTCACACGTTATGTTACAAAGTTTTAAACCTGGGTTTGAATTCTCTTATCTCACAATATATATACTACATGTCTCTGATAGTTAATTAATTTTAAGTTCCTTATTCCTTCCCTCTAAAATGAACTTGAGTGATCAGATGGGCCATTTTATTTTTTTGTCAGGGATGCATAAAATATCTTGATAAGAAACAGGAACTTTTTAAACAGTAACCAATAAGTTAATTACTTGTGGTACTGTGAACTGGTCCATACACACTCTTTTAAACCCAACATTACTGAAGCAGATTAACAAAGATAAAACATAAAACAAAACTAACATTACTTATCTAATACGAAACAGTAAATTACAATATTTATGTAGGATATCACAAACAATTTGGTTTGAGAAAACATACAGTAAAGCCTAACAGTAAAGCGTAACAAAAAACTGAGGGTAATGCTACTTAATGCCAGAAGTCTAAACCTCAAAATGCATGCACTCGAGGCACTCCTCAGTATAGAGAAAATCAATATATGTGCAGTAACAGAAACCTGGTTTAAGGCTCCAGAGAGCACCCCAGCACTACCAGGCTACAACTCATACCATACATTTCAGCCTCAAAACCTGGACCGAAATACAAAAGGCGGGGGAGTATCCATATTCATCAAGGATACCCACACCTCCAGGTTAGTGGAACAGCACGATGCTTCAGAGATCATCCACGTGCAAGTAACAGTTGGCAAAACAGTTATTCAAATTATAGCTTGCTACAGATCACCCACCATGTTCCAGGACCCCCACTCCGCATTCCTGGAAACACTGGGAAATATAAAGGTCCTACCAAACACCCTGATATTGGGTGATTTCAATTACCCAAACATTAACTGGGAGAACTACTCAAGTACAAACTCCCTTGCCCAACATTTCCTAGAATTTATAAACTCAAACTGGTCAACACCCCCACCAGAGGTGACAACATATTGGGCCTGGTCATCACCAACATGGGTGACCGGTGTTCCACACCGGAGGTCAACCCCTCGCTGATTAGATATGACCATAAAGTAATCACTCTGGATATCCACATTCCACCACCACCCCCAGTCAAAGAAACCACCGTGAGAAACTTTTCAAAAGCAAATGTCACGTTACTTAAGACCGAGGTGGGAAGTTTCAAAGCCCCCATCCTAAAGGATAACGCTGTCCAAGTTGCAAAATCCTTTACTAATGCACTCTACGGACACCTACAAGAATGCATGGATTGTGCTATTCCAAACAAAACCAAGACTCACTCCTCCAAGGAAAGGAAACCAGTCTGGTGGACCCCTGCCATAAACAAGCTATACAATAGAAGAAAGAAACTAGTACAGAAAAGAGTAAAATCCCAAGAAGGTAAGACATGCCTGATCAGTATCAGCAAGAAACTACATTCCCTCATAAAATCATCCAAGGCTAGCTTCGAAAGAAAAATTGCCATGGACTCCAAAGATAACCACAAGGCATTCTTTAGCTATGTCAAGAATCTAAGTGGCAATTCCCAGATCTGCTTGGAGTTAGTGCAGAATGGCACAAAATACACTGAACCGACCGATATAGCCAACATCCTGACAGACAGGTTCAGTGCAAACTTCACCCCTCTCTCACCCGCAAAAGGGCCCATAACTATACCAGAAGAATGTAGTGCCCCTGAAATCACAGACACTCAGGTTAAAACAGCCCTCTCCAAAGCCAAAAACACAGCATCAATGGGACCGTATGGTGCCCCAGGTTGTGTCCTACAGGAGCTCAAAGATAAACTAACCCCTCACCTAAACACACTGTTTAAACTCAGCTTCTCCACAGGCTACGTGCCCTCAGAGTGGTGCACAGCAACGGTTATTCCACTCAACAAAGGTGGAGCCACAACAGACCCCGGGAACTATCGTACTATAAGCCTGACTAGTTTGGTCTGCAAAGTTATGGAGTGCATCATCATGGATCTCATTAAAAGAGACATTGGAAACCTCCAAACACTGGACCCTACCCTGTTCGGCTTTGTTAAGGGCAGATCATGCCTCCTAAACCTGGTGGACTTCTTTGAGACAGTTACCAAGGCTATAGACGAGGGAAAGGTGGTCCACACAGCTTACCTAGACCTCACAAAGGCCTTTGACACCATTCCCCACTCAGGTATTATAGACAAGCTCACCAGCATGAACATAAACCCCTACGTTATGAGATGGGTTGCCAACTGTCTCATGGACAGAACCCACATGGTAAGAGTTGCGGGAGCTAGGTCTGACTCTAAACCGGTTACAAGTGGTGTTCCCCAGGGTTCAGTCTTAGGACCCCTCCTGTTCGGCATATACTTCTCAGAGGTACAGGCAAGCACAGGAGGACTACGGCTGATCAGGTTTGCAGATGACTGCAAACTAGGGGCTATAATTGACTCTCCGGCTGACACAGACATCCTCCAAAAGGATCTCACTGAGACAGATACCTGGTGTCAAAACCATGGCCTCAAGCTAAATGCCCAAAAGTGCATAGTCATTCCCTTTGGAAAAAACAAAGTACACACAAACTACCACATAGATGGTAGCCCCCTAAATATGGAAGATGTAATAAGGGATCTGGGGACCCAAGTAGACAGTAACCTCTCCTTTGATAATCACATTGCCAAAGTGGTTAGAAAATCCTTCTATGTGACCCACCTAATCACAAAAGGGTTTGCATCCAGATCAAAAGAGGTCATTGGACCCCTCTATGCATCACTCATCAGACCCATCATAGAGTACAATGCCCCATTTGGGATGTACCTTACAAGATACCTGCAACAACTAGAAAGACCACAGAAGTACCTCACCAAGAGGATCACTGGCCTCAAGCAGATGCCCTATGCAGCTCGACTGAAGAAACTCCAGCTGTACTCTGCTGCATACCGCCTACTCAGAGGTGATCTCTGCCTGACATACAAGGCCATGTCCAACCCAGAATTGATGGACATGCTCCACCTAAAGAAAACCATATCCCCTCGAGCCACACCCTCCAGGGATCTAAACCTCACCACAACAATAAATAGGACGTGCTGGAGGGATAGTTTCCTGTCCCAGAGACTTCCCATGCTCTGGAACAATATTCCAATCTACATTAGGCAGAGCTCTTTGCTAACCCTCTTCAAGAGAAACCTTGATGAGTGGATGGGAAACAGAAAGTTTACCCCAGGGATCACTTCAATGGCTGTGCTGGACAGAGGCACAGGGAACTAATCTAAGTGGGGCGGCGAAAGCCAACACATTCCGGCTAGGCTTATAAATGCCTTTGAACTATGAACCTAAGAACAATACCCTGCTTGCTATCATTAGCAAATTTAGTTGATCATGCATCTGTGCTAGTGGTTTGAAGATCCTAGAAGTAGATATCAAGCAGAAAGCTTCCCAGTACTGAGCCCAGAGGAATTGCACTAGTCACCTTTTTCTTTCTGAAATGCACCTACTACTTTATATGTTCTCTATCTCTCAGCTAGTTTGTTGTCCATCTTACAGAATAAAGGTCTGTGTTTAGTCCTTTACGCTTGTTTATAATTTCTGCATGGAGAATTTTGTCAAAGGTCTTGACCAGAGCCATGTTTACTGAATGAACTGCATGTTTACTTTCTATAACTTCAGTTAATAAACACTGAACCTTACTGAGGAAATAAATCCACAACCTCCTGCAGTTTTATTCAGCTGTCATTACTGTGGGACTAGCAAGGAGACTCTGGACACAGGTACTCCACTTCTGTTAAGAGCCTTTATTTTTCATTTTGCCTTGTAAATTCCCAGAATGGTGATTTTTTTTTTTTAGGTTAAATTATCCACATATTCAAATGCAGTACAGGGCCTCTCTACAGTAGCTTTTTTAACAACTGAAACATGAAAGGAAAATGTGGTGCTTGTCAAAGCAATGACATCTCATATTCTGTGCAGCTACAACTGTCAATGAACTAACAAGGAGTCATTTACAAAACATTTCTACACAGACAAGTGAATGGAGGTTAGAAATCAACCTAGATGCTGGAGCTATGACACTGTCATACTATGATCAATGTATTCATATTTTTATTTTTAACCATAAATATGAGCTGGTTCAAGGAACATTTTCAGTCACAATCCAGACCATAAAGCATATATTATGCAAGCAAGTATAATGGAAAGAATAGTAACTAACAGCAGCATTTGAAAACCGTAGAATCATATACATACCTAAACCGAGAATTAGTCCCAAATTTAAAGTTTGAACAAGTTTTCAATTAATTATCCCTAGGTGTTATGAACTATACAGAAACAGCACAGCTATTAAATGGAAGCATGAAGGATACAGTAAATAACATCTTTGTAATTAGTTAAAATGTAAAGATATCTGAAGGGAAACAGAGAGTTCACCCTACAGCATTTTAGAGAAAATATAATATAGTGGAAAAATCAGCAGCCAAGCTTCCTTATCACCTAATTTATACTCAGCTCACCTTAACCCATAAAATCATTCATACCACATCTGCCTGCCCAACAATTACACACTTACTCTAATATTATCGTCCAAATCTCCTTCGGTCAAATAATAAACAACTGCTTACAATCTACAAACAGCAAAGGGCTGTTGGGGACAGTCTCCATTCCGATAGTGTAGCTAAAACCTGGAATAAAATTCCTATATCAGTAAGGTCTATCACACACTTTTATCTTGTCATTGCAATATTAAAAAACTTCTTCTCTGCCTCCTGATTAGTCCATGACCCTCATCTGGGACATAGAAGATGTCTAGCACCTTTCTTTTTCCTCCCTTTAAAGGATTAAATCACTTAACCTGCTTATCCCCTTCTAATCTTTTTCTTTGTTTGGCTTTTCCTGGTTAGGGGTCACCACAGCAGATCACCTATCTGCTCCTGATTGGCAGTGGAGTTTTATGGTGTTGAGTTGCCAACCTGGCACCCAAACTTCCACTGAAGGCACACACATGCATGCACTCACGCCTAGGGCCAACTTAGAGTGTCCAATCCACCTATAGCATGTCTTTGGGATGTGGGAAGAAACTGGAGCACCTGGAGGAAACCCACGCGACCACAGGGAGGACATGCAGACTCCCCACATAAGGCACTCCAGCTGAGGATTGAACCAGAGAACCTCTTGCTGTGAGGTGGCAACGCTAACCACTGCACCACAACAGCTGCCCTGCTTATCCCCTTCGAATACCTCACTTTATTTAACTTCTTAAACTACAATACCTACTTCTAATTAGCACAACCAAATTACTATTCTATCACTACTTCTCTATTAACACTCAAACTAGCTTATCTCCTGTAATACCTCACTTTATTGTACTTCTTAAACTACTATGTCTACTTCTAATTGGCACAACCAAACTACTATTCCATCACTATTTCTCTAGTAACACTCAAGCTTGCTTATCGCCTCCAATACCTCACTCTATTGAATTTCTTAAATTACTCCTACCTATCTTATACAGCACTTCTCTCTGTAAAGACTCAGTACAAGGCTTGTAAATTTAATTTTCTGCATATAAATACAAATTGTATTATACTGACTATAATGCTATGTATTCACTGGAACTGCATTATGAAATTTGTTATTGTAAATACTGATTGCATTAAATATGAGACCTTGGAACTTTTCTTCTTGGCCTCCCCTGAAAAAGGGCAGCTGTGTCCCAGTAAACAAATGTCAATAAATAACATAAATACATAAATACATTTTTGCATCCAGGATATTGTATCTTTTGGCTTTTCCCAGTTAGGGATCACCACAGCGGAACTCCGGTCTGCTAATGATTGGCAGTAGATATTTACGTGCCGAGTTGCCAGTCCTGCCGCACAACCTTCAGCGAAGGTACGCCCATTCACTCACATCTCCACACAGAAGACGCTTTAGCTGAGAATCAAACAGGACAACGTCTTACTGTGAGGTGACAACGCTAGTATGAAAATGTATTGAACCCACTTATCTCATCAACTACTGTGTATTCCATTATGTCTATGAGGACTCATGCTATTTTTAGCAGCTTCCGCTGGCATGTTATAATGTCTACACTATAAACTAATCTTATACATATTTTTTCTTCCTTACAGCTGACAACTGGCTGCCACTGGTGCCTCTCCTTGTGCATCTGGTCTGCCGAGCACTCCTACACCATCCCATCAATTACTCATTCACGTGCTCAGGGCCAGTGAGGCGATCAAAACATCCTGGTGCAGTTTCAAACCACTGCTGCTGCTGAGGGGTGCTTTTTACTTATGCCCTAGCTCATCATTTTTCCTTTGCATGCCTTGTATCATGCTATCCCTAGCTATATGGTGGCTCAGCCATATGCCCTGCCTACTTCCACTTTAGGACAATACCTCTTTTGCATGTCCTCAGCCTCTACTAGGGATCTAATGCAAGTAGTGTTCAGGAACATGCTCTCCCACCCAGGATAGTCCCTCCTACCCTTCCTCTGCCATGTCTTAGATACCCAAGAGTTAACTGGGACCTGGATCACATGGGATGTAGTCACCCTGTATGCCATGGCATAGCCAAAGCCTCATATGTAGCATCATTTTCATACAATTAAGATTTCTTTAAAGTGCCATTACAGTACTCTTTATATTCACTTCTCATTTTTCATTTGTCATTCATATGAAAGTCCCAAGAAGCAAACCAAAGCACTTTAGAACATATATATATATATATATATATATATATATATATATATATATATATATATATATATATATATATATGTGTGTGTGTGTATTTGGTTTCAAACAGTCTTTGTACACACTCTTTTGAATATATCCATAACTTCATCTGCCCGCAGTAACTCATATAATCTTGTAAGTTCCATTTGTTTCATTCTCCCACATCTTTAATAGTCACTTGGATCACATCAACATCTTTAATGGACTTCTGCAGAGGAATGTCTTGTGTTTTTATGCTATAATGCCTTATTATTCTGTCTCATTCTATCTCATTCTATCTTCATCTTGTATAATTTTGTATCTGTCTTGTACAGCATTGCTGTTTTCCTTAACAGTTTGTGTCAGAGATTATTTCTCTATGTAAGATTCTGCTACTTTTTGACTTCCTAGCTATTTTAGTTTTAATTATTGAGGAAAGGGTAGTTCTTATGCTCGTCTGTCTTTTTTAACCACCCTTTAATTCTACCAACTCCTTTATATGCAAAATTTCCATTTAAACTCTTTGCTTATGAAAAATGAGCTCTTATACCTTGCTTTCATATTCACGTATCTAATCTAAGAACGTATGCCTTATAACTGCAATGTCATCCAGAATGTCCAGCATTTATATTCTTCTTTACTACTTTCTTTATAAAGTCTTCCAGATGAGGGACACCAGTTGTGTATAATTCCCAAATAAATGTCCATTTGGCCAGTTGTCCAGCTCTTCCATACTTATTTCCATTCCTGTAGACTATTATTTTGTCTCTCTGATCTCTCCACTTTATTTCTTATTTTCTTCTCAGCCATTCCATTACATCCCAGTAAGCTTCTGTATACTAAACCGCTTCAGTCTTCTCCTACTACTGTGCCATTTTTATCCCCGCAGCTACCCTTTTCTTGTTCTTCTTCAAGGGTTGCTCCTCTAAAAAGTCTGTCCCTTCCACTTTTCATCTTATATAGCCTTCCATAGCTTAGCCACTGCAGGTGTACAATGCCTGCTCGTTTCTGCAGACTTATAAAGGAAGAGATGGTAGTATATTTATATTAGTCTCCACTGACTACTTCATCCCATTTTCTTATTCCTTTTTTGTTTCCTAACATTGATGTGCTCTTCCTGCCGCATTGAATGAATCTTTTTTATCGATCTAGATCTCATCTTGTGGAACTTCATCCCACTCCATAGCTCCATGTCTTCTCACCGCATATCTCCAATTCCTCAGCCAAGTCACAAATGCCATGTCTTCATGTTCTGCTCTTCTTGTTCATAAAATCAGGTCACCATTACAATGCCAACCACTTATTCCTACTGTTAACTAAAACACAATGTTAAAAACCGCCATCTAGCTTAGAAAATGTTGAAGCCCAAACAATCTTCACTTACCCTTGTTGTTAACATACACTTTGCTATACTGTGTCCTTATGTGCCTTCTACATGAGCTTTAATTTCAGATTATATTTTTACAGCATCTATTATTATATGCATATCTCTCAACTGACAGATTTTCATGAAATGTCTTTTTCTTGCTTAATATTATTGGTCTGTTAATGTGTGGTTTTCTGACAAATCATTGAGGACTGACAGTTGTTTTAGTTTCAGACTTTATACCATTCAGAAAATGCATGGTAATAAACACATTTCAGTTTAGCAACTTTCTAAAAGTATGAGCAATATTTAAAACTTGTCCCTATTTCTGGAACTTTTTCTACCATTAATTTTGGTTTTGTCCAGATTTCTTATGCTAAGTGGTTGAGAGCTGTGTATTGGACTAGTAAATGTCTTAAAAATAATTGCAGTTGTTGCTACCATAACATTTATTGCATTTAATTACCTTGCCATGATATTTACTTTATTGTTAGCCTTTTCTAGAAGGCGTATTACTATTCAGCACATCCTGGATAAGAAATTTTGTCGTCTTGGTTTTGACTACCTCTTACCCTATATGGGCTAAAGCCATCATGTAGTTAATCCTTTTACAGTTGCCTCTGCATTGGCCTGTTCCTAATCTTTCCACTATAGTTTTGTGCTCATGACATATAAAGTCTGATTCCTTAACAACTTCTTAGTATTTCAAGAGTAACTGCATATGTATCCTGTGCTATGAATATACACTTTATGAACATTCACAACAATGCACCTCTAATTTCATCCTGCTTGGTCTTTTCTAGTTTTTGTCTTACTTTCCTGGTTAATTCCTCAGTTACAATAGCAAATAAACCTGATGAGAGGAGATTATATATCCCTGCATTATGCCAGATTTTGTCCTCACTTGTTTTAGTGTATTTCTTTTAGCTATTATGTTTGCTATTTAAGTTGTTAAATCCAATTCCAAAGCCGCTTCTATCTGATAGCTTAAAAGACCATTCACCTGAATTAATTATTTTCTTTATTTTGGATAATATAAAACCAGTTCTACCCTCCTGGTTCTTTGCGTCACCATTTTAGAAAACCTGCTAGGTTCCACAAATTACCTATGATCTGACTTCCTTGTACAAACTTCCCTTGTCCTGATATGACTGTTCATCGTAGAATATTATCCAGTATAATAGATATATATATATATATGACTTTTGCAAATATTTTAATGTTTATGTTTATTAGATTACTTCATATAATTATCTGGGTCCTGTGGATTTTCCCTTTCCTTTTGGAAGGACTACTAAACTAGATCTGTCATAGGATCATAGAATCATAGGATCATAGGAAGTTACTAGGATATTGGCCTCAAGGCCTTACAAGTCTAGTCAAGAATTATCCCATGCTCTGACAAGTCAGCACCCAATGCCCCTGTCTATCAGACACACAGGTGGAATCTCAGGGTTGTATTTCCTGTTTCCCATCCAGTTACCCAGGTTGCAGTTAAAAAGGGTTAATGAGGTACATTGCTTGACATGGAAAGGGAGTCTATTCCACAAAAGGGGGAGTGTCTGGGACACAAATCTGTCCCACCAACAAGTCCTATTGATGTCACAGACCTGGCTGAGGCCATGCATGTGGTTACTTGAGTGGAGCTTCACTTGCGGATGTGCAGCAGTTCCATCAAGGTGGGGCCTGAGATTTCTTTGTATGCCAGACAGAGGTCACCTCTGAGGAGTCTGTTTGTGACTGAGTAGAGGGACAAGACTTTTAGCCTATCTGTGTAGGGTAGATGTTTGAGGCCATGGATGCTCCTAGTGAGGAACCTCTGTGGTCTCTCCACTGCTGCATGTGCTTTGCGAGATACATGTCAAAAGGGCCGTTGTACTCAATAATGGGTCTTGTAAGGGAAGAATACAGGGATGTTATGACATCCTTGTCCCTGGATGAGATACCCTTCTTAATAAGGTAGGCTGTGTAGAAGGCTTTCCATACAAATGAGAAAATATGGTGGTCAAAAGTCAGTTTGCTATCAACCTGGGTGCCCAAGTCCCTCATGCCTGATTGCATGCTTTGGACCTTGTTACTAATGTGATAATTTGTGGGGATGTCTCTCTCCCCAAAGGGGATGATGATGCATTTTTTTGGCATTCAGTTTGAGGCCATGTTTCTGGTACCAGTCATTTGTTTGGGTGAGACCCTGTTGGAGGATGCCCACATCACAAGGGGATTTGATGACAGCACCTAGCTTGCAGTCATCTGCAAACTTGGTCAACCATAGCCCACTGGCTTTGGCCTGCAGCTCAGAAAAGTATATCCTGAACAACAGAGGCCCTATGGTACACCATTCATTATGGGGTCTACTGATTGAGGTGGGTTCCCAATTTTGACTTTCTGGGTTCTATCAGTGAGCCAGTTTGCTACCAGTCTGGTAACATATGGATTATACCTGAGTGGGGAATAGTATTAAAGGCTCTGCCCATGTCAAGGTAGGTGGTGTGCATCATCTTCCTCTCGTCCATGGCTTTGCTGACTGTCTCAAGGAAGTCAAACAAATTTAACAGGCATGACCTCCCCTTGATGAAACCAAACAATGTGGGATTGAGTGTTTGGAGGTTGCCAATGTCCTTGTTAATGAGGTCCATGATAATCCTCTCCATAGCCTTGCAGATCAGGCTAGGTAGGTTGATAATTTTTTGAATCGGTAGACATACCACCTTTGTGCAAAAGGATGACAGTCGCTGGGATGAAGCCGGTATTCAGGCTTTGGTTGAATGGGGTGCCTAATGGTGCCATAAGTTCCTGCCTGATATCATGTAAGATACAGCCTGGAATGTTATCGGGTCCTATGGAGGCTGCGCTTTTTGCCTTTGAGAGGGCAGTGATGACTTGCTCCCTAGAGATAAGGGGAAGGGGGGCAGGTGCTGGGGATGTCTTGATTTACTGATGGGGGACAGAGGGGTGAAGTTTTTGCTGAACCTGTCTGCCAGCAGGTTGGCTACATCTACATGTTTGTGTAAGCGGTGTCCTTGACCACTAGTTCTGAGCAGATCTGAGTGCTTACTTTGAGATTGCAAACATATGTGAAGAAGGCCTTATGATTATCTTTAGTAGATGAGACCAGTTTGGACTTGAAGTCTGCTTTGGAGGATTTCAATAGTGCTCTTATTTGCTTATTCAGGCTAAGGAGAAATTACTTCCAATTAGGCACCTGCTCCTTCTTTGTCCCAGACAGCATTTTTTTTTCCTTTTATTATAGAGTTTATTTATTGCAGATGTCCACCAGACAGGTTTACTCTTCCTTGAGCAGGAGGATTTTGTTCTGTTGGGTATTGCTGATTCCATGCAGCTATATAAATGCTTGTATAGTACTTTGGTGTAGGTTTGGACATTTGCACCAGTTCCTATAGAAGGGGAGAGGGCTGTGAAGCTCTTTATACCTTCCTTAAGGAGGTTGCAATCAGCTGTGGAGAAGTTTTTATGTTTGACCATAGCAAGGGGAAGGGAGATGGTGACTCTGAAAGTGACTGCTTTGTGGTCAGATCTTACCATGGAGGATGACACTGTAGGGATGTTGCAGTGGTTACTCATGTTGGTTAATACCAAGTCCTAGATATTATCACCTCTTGTGGGGGTTTCGACTAGCTGATCCAATGCATTTGCATTGACAAAATCAAGGAATCTCTGGGCATTTGTGTTTTGGTACGAGTACTTATTCCAATCTATGGTTGGATAGTTGATGTCTCAGAGGATCAGGGTAAAGGGTTGAATTTTGATAGATTCGAAGACATCCAGATAGGGGAAGCAGGCATCTTGAGTCAAAGTTGGGGGCCTGTAGCTAGCCATGACTTGAATAGGGGTCTTGTCAGTGGTTAACAGCACCTGGAGTGTCTCCTGTGTGTCATACTGTTTGACTAGCCTGGATGTGTGTATGTCTTTAATACATATTGAAACTCCATCTCCTTTTGCTTTGCTGCCTATGGTTTGGGGTCTGAATGTAGGAAAGGATGAGTAACCTGGTATGGCTGAGGTGCTCTCCACAGCTCTGAACCAGGTTTCTGTGACTGCACCAATGTCAGCCTATTTCAGGATTAAGAATGCTTGCAATAAGTGCAGTTTCATGTTTAGACTCCTAGCGTTTAGCAGCATTACCTTTAATTTGCATTTTGATGAACTTTTCATGTTGCTAGTTTTGACCTCATGGCATTGCCTAAAAAAGGCACTATGGGAAGCTTTTGCCAGAAGCATGAAGCCCAAGGCAGACAGATGCAGGCCATCTCAGGCAAAGCATCGTGGTCTGTTGATCATGTCTCCCTAGACCATCAGGTACTGGAGCCTCTTGGAATGACACCAGAAACTAAGCCAATTGTTAAAGTCAATCATTTCCTGTTTGTACTGAGGCATCATTCTGGGTGACAGCAGTATGATGCCTAAGGTTAGGGACATACCTGCCTGGGGCGCATATTCAGTGAGCTCAATCATGTCTCTCATCATATAGTCCAGGGAGGTACATCTCAAGTCATTCATGCCAACACAGACTATGACAGAGTCATAACAGTACCTGTTGCTGAGAGACTTGAGTGCATGTGTGATATGGCGGATTCTGGCACCTGACAAACAACTAACCGTGACTATCTCCTTATCAGCCTGGTGAGGGGCACATCTGTGTGTTTCACAATGGACTCTCTTTATAACTAATATGTTGGGTTTACAGTTAGGCCTTAGTGGCTGTGAGACACAGGTGTGTGGACTATGTGTGGTGTGGTGGGCTGTGTGTTTTTGCCTCAGAGGTCTCTTTTGTTTGGGTATGTTTTTGTTGAGGACCACCAGATATGTGGCTGTGTGTTGTGTAGGTGTGGGTAGTGTTTGAGGTGTGGTGTTTGTGTTAACAATTTATTTATATTATTTTATTTTACATTTGTTGACCGGGATAGTCCGACTGGATGCATGTCCATTTTCAGCGGAGGCCCGGGGAGAAAAGCTCCACATTCACAGTAGGTTACAATCATATTAGACAGATTACATGATTTTTTTTTTTTTTTTTTTTTTTTTGAGACTTAATACAAAGAGGAGAAAAAAGAAGAAAAAAAAATAAATAAAAACATACACTAGTATATACAGTAAAATGTAGTAACTCCTTATTAATGATAGACTCAGAGAAAGAGGATGACTTTATACCCTAGGTAGTCCATAATTAATATAGTAATTGAGGAAAGTAGGGATTAGTCTGGGTTTGAGCATTGGCAAAGCCAAAGGGATTTAAAGTGATGGAAGAGGCCTTTTTTGAATATATTATAGGAGGTGGCATCGGTGAGTCGAGGAGGGAGGGAATTCCATATTTTACCAACTGCATTGGAAAACAGAGAGAACAACCTTCTCAGTACCAGATATACTGGCTTGTGAGGGAGAGAGCATAGACTCTAGGTTCTTAATTTAATTGCATTTCTCACAAAGTGTGTTCCTTGGTGGTAGTAGTAGATGGTTGTCCATGTACATGAAGCAGTTGCTACACTGTCTCAGGATGCCCATGTCAACCAGACCTGCAAGAGAAACCGTAGGAAATTGTCCATCCATAGGTTCATAGGTTCATATGTAGGTACTGGGCTATTGGCCCTAGGGCCTATATAAGCCTAGCCAAAAAGGTACCCGGGCTTTTGCCACTCAAGACAATTATTTTCCTGTGCCCCTGTCGAGCAGAGACACAGAAGTGATCCCCAGGGTGAATTTCCTATTTCCCATCTAATCATCAAGATTTTTCTTGAAGAGTACTAATGAGCAGCTCTGTTTGACATAGATAGGTAGTCTGTTCCAGAGTATGAGAAGTCTCTGGGATAGAAATCTATCCTTTACCTTTAAGATTTTAGACATAGTTGAAGATGGCCTTGTGGTTGTCCTTATCCTGAGAGGCTATACTAACCTTGTACTTGGCCTTGTTAAACTTAAATTTAAACTTAACTAAAACAACATCTAAATAATACTACAACCAGTCACAATGCCAGCACCCAAAATACTCCTTATTCTTCCTTTAGCACCCCTGCTACTCATCCCATATATTTTCACTATCTACGAGAATCAGTTCAAGCTAGGATTTCACTACTCTAAATTCCATACCTCCTCTCTACCAGTATTAAACAAAAATGAATACTTCTCTACTCCCCTTTCATTCAACTCCACTGCCCCTAAGTACTACCAACCAATTAGATCCCATCACAACACCCCGAAAACCAAACATTACCAAAAACTCTTACATAAAATACGAAAACTCATAGTTAACCTATGCTACAACCTCACAAAGCATAAGGACATCCACCCCAACCCTGGCCCAGCCTCCACTGCTGCACCTAGCTCCTACACTATTAATTCTACCAATATTACTCTGTCTAATAGGCACCCAACTCATTCCTAGCCAGTCATCTAAACATTAGCAGCTTAAATAATAAGGTTCATAACCTGCACATCCTCTTAGCAGTCCATTCCCCAGACATATTATGCCTTACTCAAACCTGGCTAAAACCTGTAACTAAAGATAATGAGGTAATACCCCCTGGGTATCAAATACTTAGACTAGACTGAGCTAATAGGAAAGGTGGTGGGGTTGCTGTTCTCTACAAATCTACCTAACAGTCACTGCAGATACCCAGCAATCACCCCAATATAATAATGCTGAAATCCTCATTACTAAACTTAAAATTAACAAAAACAAATTTAGATGCAGTATCTGTGTCTACATTCCCCCAGATAAAAATGTTAGCACACTAAAAGTCAATGGTTATCTAGTAACTACCCCCAAGAAACCATTGTTCTTGGAGACTTCAGCACTGAGTGGAGCTCCAGCTCCTCTGAATCTCTCACTAAACACATTGACCTGTATGGGTTTTCACAGGTCATTTCAACTCCCACCAGGCTTAATAAATCTAATGACAAAGAAAGTACCCTAGATTGGATACTTATCAATAGCCATCCCCAGTCATACAAGTCCTGGACTCTGCCCGATGACCTAAGTGACCACTGCCTCACCTATATAATTAAGTTCAAAGCTGATAAACCCCAACTACCCACTTACAATAACCTTACCGACTTCCAAAATGAGCTCAGAGCATGTAACTGGCCTCTCCTAAATCTACTTCCACTGGATGATGCAGTAGAATATTTCAATAACAAATTCCTTGCCATCCTCAACTCACATGCCCCTACCTGCTCCATCAGAACCAAAACAAAAACAGCACCTTGGCTCTCAAAAGACACAGAATCTAAAATCATACTTAGAAATAAAGCATGGGCCACTTGGCGTGCTACAAAAGACCCACAACACCATCTTAGATATAGAAAATTAAGGAACAATACCAAAAAAACTGTTATCCTTGACAAGACAAACTTCTATTACCATCTGCAACAGATAAACCATAACAAACCCCAAAAGTTCTGGGATGGTATAAATAAGCTACTTCACCCAGGGCATACTTCCACTCCCTCCCCTTTGGCCTCTACCAATGATTCACCAGTAGACACTGCAAATACCTTCAATAACTTCTTCACAGAAATTATCCAGTCCTTGGACAACCAACTCACTCGCACCTTCTCTATCTTAGATAATGGCATATCTAATACTCCCCTCTCCTTTAGCTTTCAACCTGTTCCCATTACTCTAGTCAAAAGTCTTATCAAGGAATTAAAGCCTACCACTCTCACTGCTGACCTTCTCCCTGCAGAGTATTTGCAAAAGGCTGCTGATGTCATAGACTACCAAATCTCAATCTTGATAAATAGAACCCTATCCGAAGCCTCAATCCCCCTCAATTTGGAAAGTATCCCATATTATACCTCTACATAAAGGTGATAGCTCCATAGAATTATCAGACTTCAGACCCATAGCCATTCTATCTCCACTAGCTAAAATAATGGAAAAATGTGTCCATAAACAACTCATGCACCACGTAATTCAAGGTAAGCTGCTGGCTGACTCTCAGCACGGCTTCAGGCCATATCACAGCACCACCTCAGCTCTTCTCTCTTTCTCTAATGTCATTAACCATGACCGTAATAACAACCTACTCTCCTCTGCTCTCTTTCTAGATATATCCAAGGCTTTTGATATTGTTAACCATCAGTTACTTATCCATAAACTGAAAGCCTTCTCCTTAGACTATCACGCTCTCCAGTAGTTTCAGTCCTATCTATCTGGATGTCAACAGGCAGTCCTATGGCAAGATAAGCTTTCATCCTGTCAACCCATCACCTTAGGAATCCCACAGGGCTCAATACTAGGACCCCTTCTGTTCTGCATGTTTATTAATGACCTCCACACCATCATCCCTAAAGCATCATGTATTCAATATGCAGACAACTCCACGTTGATCTGCTCGGCCACCTCACAAGCAGATCTGCAGTCTTTAACCCAGATTGCTTTCAATACTTTTGAAAATTGGCTCACAAATTGCCATCTGTTATTAAACCCTAAAAAAACAAAGCTGCTCCTGTTCACTCCCACTCATTGGTCCAACCCTCTAATCATTACCATAATATCTAACAATGGGACCATTATCTCCCCTGAAGCCCAAACCAAACTCCTGGGAGTCATAGTAGACAATAACCTTACATTTTATGCACATGTCAATCAAACCATCAAAACCATAAACAAAAAACTTGGTTCCCTTTACAAGCTCAAACCTTTCCTCACTCCTTTTGCTAGAACTGCTATTGCCCGTTCTCATCTCCTATCTACTCTCCTTTATGCCTCCCTTCTTCTCACAAACCTGCGCACAAATAAAAGCAACAGATTATCTTGCTGTTATAACCACATCACTAGATTTGCCACTGGTTCACCCTATAGGACTCACCATTGTCGCAACCTAAATCTTCTAGGGTGGCTTGAACTACCTTCCCTACTACAGCTTAACCAGCTCATAGTAGCTCATAAAGCACTCTACCACACTGATAATACACCAGCACTCAAAAATATTGTCATCCCATATACTAATCACAGTAAACTTCATTCATCCAACAGACTATTGATCCAAACAGTCAAATCCAGCAACACAGCTGGTGATGCCTTGTTTGCCAACCAGGTTGACAAAACCTGGAATCAACTCCCTGCTGACCTTACATTTGAATCCTCATGTATACTATTCAAAGAAAATCTCAAAAAATATTTTAAATCACATTGGCTATGCCCTTGCTCTAATCCTGACTAGCATCATCTTTGTGTCTCAAGAACTTTACCACAATTGTATTATGCATACTAAATGTCCTAATGTAGAATTTCATAATTTTATCTTCTATCTTTTTGTCCTACACTTGTATAGTGCTCATTTCTGATTTGAAAAATTTGTATAAACAGTGTAATTTATCTCATGTATTCTATAACTCTCTGTTGTATTGTATATATCACATTACTGTGTGGAGCTTTTTTCTCTGGGCCTCCAATGAAAATGGACATGTATCCAGTCGGACTATCCCGGTCAACAAATGTAAAATAAAAAATAAATAAATAAATAATTACACCTCTTAGTTGTTTGTTTATAGTGTAACCAGTGAGCTCTTGTCTTTATGAGAGTAGCTGATTTTGGCCATGACTTTCTGTGTGTATGTGTGGGTGTCTGTGTGTCTGTCTGTGTGTGTGTGTATGTGTGTGTGTGTGTTTGTGTGTGTGTGTGTGTGTGTGTGTGTGTGTGTGTGTGTGTGTGTGTGTGTGTGTGTGTGTGTGTTCTTGACAACCTTGTTTATAACACAGATTTTTGCCTGCAAGGAAGTTGTATTTGTACATCTCTTGCATATTCTTGTTAGTTTCTTTAAGGACTAAATAGTTGTCTGAGAACATGAGACAATTGCTACATTGTCTTAGGATGCCCATTTCTACCAAGCTGGCCACAGAGACATTTGGAAATTTCATATTCATGCTGTCCAGAACTGTGTTAGGTGGTCTATTATCATTTACGGACTAGATTTTACAGAAGACCCCCTAGGTTGGTTTCTAGGGTTAAGGGCAGATGACAGATAGTGCTAGGATATGGTATTAGCGTTATTCAACACACGCACTAGCTGCTCTAAGCTTAACTCTATGCAATGCTTCACTGTGTTTCAGGTTACAGTCTTAATATAGTTATATAGGCAAATTTTACTGTCTAAGCATTTGCTTCTGTACAGGGATTGGCAACTGCTGCTGTGTGATGAGCAACTCTTCGCAAACACTCTTACTTTATAGCAAACAGAAGAAAGCCAAAAACTGACTGCTGTGCCCTCTGGTAAATAATCAAGTATACCTTGAACTTTTCTGGAGTGCTTTCCAACTCAGAGAGGTCAGGCAAATACCTTTTTTTTCCACAAAATGGATGATCCTGGGCTTTCTAATGTAAAAACACAGCAAAAAAGACTCAAGTGCAATTCAACAACAAACAACTAAATCACTGGTTTACAGATTTCTTATGTGTTTCCCCAGCTTAGACAGACCAGGTCACCACCTACTATCACTAGATGGACTATCCCAGTCCTCTTAATTTAAAAACACAAAAAAGATTGCTTGAGATATAATGCTACTACAAAATAACTTAAACTACCTGAAATATTAGGGACCTTTAAAATTATTTAAAGTGCAAAATCAACAACTAAAGCAAAAGTAAATCAGTAACACTCTAGAGCAGTTAACTGAAGTGCAACAGAATAAAATAAATCTCTTATCTGCCAATGGTAGTGCAGGATTAATTCAGGACCATCTAACAGTGTGGTGAGGGTGCCAAACAGATGGGAGCTCTGGGAAAATGAGCAGGAGACAATATGTAGTGAAGGAGGTTTATTCAAGAGCAGTACTGGTTTGCTGGGTAGGCACTCTGTATTATGGATATGTGAAAAAAAATGGATGGGAAGAGTACTTAAATAGCTTGCACAACATATTTGAGCTGTTTTGCTGGCTGCTATATACCTACATTGACTGTATGACAAGCTTCGATAAGTACAAACTTGCAGTGTTAAAAGATAGTAGTGCATTTTATTTTTCTCTTTATTTTGTTTCATTGAATATTGCGTTAAAGATAGTACTGCATTTTATTTTTCTGTTTATTTATTTGCTTCACTGAACATTGTGATTTCTCTGTCTCTCTGCAGTTAGTGTCCCACCCTCCCTCCATGTTCTTGTTGTGATATTAATCTTGGTGGCTTTGGAATTGGCCACCCCTCCTGTAAATTTGGGTTTGAACTCTCCTCCTGGGTCCATCTCATTTGCTCACTCAAGTGAATACAGTGAGCTCATATTTTGATTTCAGTCACTCCTACCAGTCCCATCTGTTCAGCTTTATCCTAGCTCTATCCCATTCTAGTGTCATTAGCTCATTCTACCTAATACAGAGAGAACATTTGAGTTGGTCAACCCACTTAGGTCCTTAACCTTGAATTATCTTCTGTTTCTCCTTTCTCCCTTTCCATTTTACTTAAAAAATAAAATAAAATAAAACTTTGCTAGAATCTCCTTGTGTTCTGACTGAGTGTGCTTCTTAGCTGATAAGGATATCTTTGGCACTTTTTAACTGTTCAGAGTTGAATTAAACAATAATTGAATTCAGTTCAGAATACAATTTGAATAAATTGTTTTAATACTGGTACACACTCAAGTGTGCTAGCTTGCACTGCACTTGAATTGCTTTTAGTGCTGTTTTAGCTGCTTTTCTGTAAAAAAGAAAAAAAAATTCTAAGCTTGTTTCCTGCCTTTCCTGTAACTAGTCTAGTCCAGATACAGATTTGCTGTATCCAGGACTGTCTATAAGCTCCTGAGCCTCCCAAGTCTTTCTGTGTTGAGGGAAGCCTTCTACCTTATCAGTTGGAGTGGTAAGCACTAGGCAGCCTATCTACCACAAGAGTGGTTTCTGGCCCAGAAATTGTAGTTTATTGGGCGTTTGGGCAGTTTTTCCATCTCTTTCAACTTTCTGGTCTAAAAGCTCATGTTTGCACTTGTTTTCTGCCTTTCCTGTAGCTAGTCTAGTCCAGATACAGTTTCGCTATATCCAGGACTGTTTGTAAGCATCTGAGCCCCCCAAGCATTTCTGTGTTGAGGGAAGCCTTCCAGCTTATCAGTGGGATTGGTAAGCACTAGGTAGCCTATCTACCCAGGAGGAGTGGTTTCTGGCCCAGAAATTGTAGTTTATTGGCCATTTGAGCACTTTTTCCATCTTTTTCAAATTTATGGTTTAAAAGCATTTGCGCTTGTTTCCCAACTTTCATATAACTAGTTTAGTCCAGATACAGATTTGCTGTATCTAGGACTATTTGTAAGCTTCTGAGCCCCTCTCCCCAAGCCTTTCTGTGTTGAAGGAAAGCCTTCTAGCTTGTCAGTGGGAGCAGTAAGCACTAGGTAGCCTATCTACCACAAGAAGAGCAGTTTCTGGCCCAGAAATTGTAGTTTATTGGCTGTTTGGGCAGTTTTTCTATCTCTTTCAACTTTCTGGTCTAAAAGCCTGTATTTGCTCTTTTCCCGGCTTTCCTGTAACTAGACTAGTCCAGATACCAATTTGCTGTATCCAGGACTGTATGTAAGCTTCTGAGCTCCCCAAGCCTTTCTGTGTTGGAGGGAAGACTTCTAGCTTATTAGCCAGAGTGGTAAGCACTAGGTAGCCTATCTACCACAATGGTGGTTTCTGGCCCAGAAATTGTAGTTTATTGGCAGTTTGGGCAGTTTTTCCATATCTTTCAACTTTCTGGTCTAAAAGCCCACATTTGCGCTTGTTTCCTGCCTTTCCTGTAGCTAGTCTAGTCCATATGCAGTATTGCTGTATCCAGGACTGTTTGTAAGCGTCTGAACCCCCAAGCCTTTCTGTGATGAGGGAAGCCTTCTAGCTTATCAGTGGGAGTGGGTAAGTACTAGGTAGCCTATCTACCACACAATGAGTGGTTTCTGGCCCAAACATTGTAGTTTATTGGCTGTTTGAGTACTTTTTCCATCTCTTTCAACTTTATGGTTTAAAAGCTTGCATTTGCACTTGTTTCCCACCTTTTCTATAACTAGTCTAGTCCAGATACAGCTTTGCCACATCCAGGACTGTTTGTAAGCTTCTAAGCCCCTCAAGCCTTTCTGTGTCAGAGGGGAAGCCTTCTACCATGTCAGTGGGAGTGGTAAGCACTAGGTAGCCTATCTACCACAAGAGGAGTGGTTTCTGGCCCAGAAATTGCAGTTTATTGGCCTTTGGGAAGTTTTTCCATGTCTTCTAGTTCTCTCCTCTCCTGCACTTTTGCTAGCTTATTTGTCTAGCACTTTACCATACTGGACTTCTTGTAGCAATTATTGTAGCACAGAAAAGTTCTACTAGCACTAAACATTCTACAAGTAAATAGCTCCCATACTTATTATTAATGACCACCACTCCAAGCATGTCTAAATGTCAGTTCCCTGTGGTTTCTCCTATTAACCAGGTAAACTTGGGCATCCTAAGGCAATGTAGCAACTGCCTCATGTACACTGACAGCTCCCTCCTCTTACCTCCCAACACTCAGACTTGTGAGAGATGAACTTATATATCCAAACTGGAAGCCATGCACTCTCCATCCAAGGCCGGAATAGCTGGTCAAGAGGAGAAGGTCAACACTTGCACCACACCACATGGAACACATAGCACTCCAAAACACACACCAGCACTGCCTTCACATAAAATCACAAACTACACACCCACCTTCGCAGAGGCTCTCAATAAAAATCTACCCAAACACCAGAGACCTCCAAAGGTAGAAATGCACGCGTCCACCACAACACAACACTAATCATGAGACACATAACTCTCCGAAACAGTGTGCCACTCAACCAATGCCCCTAAGGCAAAACAGCATGCCCAGCACACTAGCCATGGGTGATGCAATGGTGAGGTATACTGATGTCTCGCTCACTAGGTTGAATAAGGAGAAAGTAACAGTCAGCTGCCTGTCCGGTGCCAGGATCTGCCACATACCACATGCAATCAGGTCCCTCAACAACAGGTGCAAATATGACTCTGTCATTGTACATGTGGGTGTGAATGATCTGAGATGTACCTCCCTGGACCACATGAAAAGAGACATGGAGGAGCTCTCTGATTATATAGCCCAGGCGGGTACAACCCTAGCGCCAAGCAGCATCCTACCATCACCCAGAATGATACCACAGTACAAGCAGAAAATGATTGACTTCAACAATTGGCTAAGTTTCTGGTGTCATTCTAAGGGGATCCAGTATCTCTCTGCCTGGGATGATATGATTGACAGACCTCAATGTTTTGCCAGAGATGGTCTGCATCTGTCATCCCTGGGCTTCCAGATTCTGGCCAAAGCTCTTGCCACTCCTATAGTGCCTTTTTAGGTGATGTTCCAAAGACCTAATTACCACCATAACAGCTACAAACAAATGCAATCTGAGGGTCATGCTGCTCAATGCTTGAAGTCTAAATCTCAAAATGCACTCACTCGAAGCACTCCTTAAAATGGAGAACATCGACATTTGTGCTGTAACAGAGAACTGGTTCAAGGCAGCAGAAAGCAACCCTGCACTAACAGGCTATAACTCATTCCACACCTTTCGGCCCCAGAACTTGGACCAAAGCTCCAAAGGCAGTGGTGTTTCCATATTCATAAAGGATGTGCACACTTCCAGACTGGTAGCCCAACATAAGGCATCAGAGATACTTCAGGTGCAGCTAACATTGGGTAAGATAGCGATTCAGGTCATAGCCTATTATAGGCCCCAACCATGTCCAAAGGCACTCACTCCACATTTCTAAGCACTCTGGAGAATATTAGAGTCCAACCTAATACTTTCATACTGGGCGACTTCAACTACCACTCCATTAACTGGGAAAACTACTCATGTACCAATACATTTGCCCAACGTTTCTTGGAATTCATTAATTCCAATGCCCTGAACCAGCTTGTTCTGACCCCCACTAGAGGCAGCAACATTCTTGATCTGGTCATTACAAACATGGGTGACCGTTGCTCTACACCAATAGTCAACTCCTCCCTGGTTTGATCCGACCACAAACTAATCACCTTGGAAATCCACATTGCTCCCACACCCCTCCTACAAAGGTAACCACCATAAAAACTTCTCCAAGGCTAATTTTGGGCTTCTAAAAACAGAGATGGTTAACTTCACTGCACCCATGCAAATGGAGAATAGTTGCATGACTGCAGAATCATACACCAATGCACTGTATGAACACATACACAAATGCATGGATCTCGGCATACCCAACAAAACCAAGACGCTCTCTTCCAAAAAAAGGAAGCCAATCTGGTGTTCCCGTGCCATAAACAAACTCCACAACAGAAGGAGGGAACTGATGTGGAATAAGGTGAAGTCCCAAGACTGGAAAAACTCCCTTAGCAGCCTCAACAAAAAGTTGAGATCCCTCATCAAATCCTCTAAAGCTAGCTATGAAAACAGAATTGCAGCAGATAGTAAAGGCAAACACAAGGCCTTCTATAGTTATGTAAAAAATCTCCACAGCAATACCCAGATTTGCTCTGAGCTACTGCACAATGGTACCTCCTATACTGAGCCAACATATATTGCCAATATACTTGCCGACAGATTCAGTGACAACTTTACCCCTCTCTCCTCCCCAAAGGACCAATCACAATACCAATAGATTGACAGGCACCCAGTATTACTGCTGCATACGTTAAAACAGCACTGTCCAAGGCCAAGATGATAGCTTCTATGGTACCTGACAATATCCCTGGCTGTGTACTACATGAACTACAGAGTGAACTGGCACCTCACCTGTGTGTCTTGTTCAATCACAGTGACACCTCAGGCTTTATCCCTACCAAATGGCGCACTGATATAGTCATCTCTCTCCACAAAAGAGGAGTGACTACAGACCCTGGGAACTATTGCCCCATTAGCCTGACAAGTCTGATATGCAAAGCTATGGAATACATCATCATGGACCTAATAAACAAGGATATAGGGCATCTCCAAACTCTGGATCACACACAGTTTGGTTTTGTGAAGGGTAGATCATGCCTGCTCAACTTGATTGACTTATTTGAGTCAGTCACCAGAGCTGTGGATAAAGACAAGGTGGTTCATACAGCCTACCTTGATCTGGCCAAGGCCTTTGATACCATTCCCCACTCAGTAATCATAGGATAACTCACTAATCTAGGAATCAACCCCTCTATCACTAGGTGGGTTGTAAACTGGTTCACGGATAGAACCCACAGTGTGAAAGTAGCTGACTCCAAGTCAGACTGCCGACCAATTACAAGTGGAGTCCCACAAGGATTGGTCCTGGGTCCTCTCCTGTTTGATATCTACTTCTCAGAAGTCCAGACCAACACGAAGGGACTCTGGCTGACAAAGTTCACAGACGGTTGCAAGGTGGGAGCCATTATTAATTCCCCAAGTGATGTTGACATCCTACAGAAAGGCCTCACTGAGATCAATGACTGGTGTCAGAACCATGGCCTTAAGCTCAATGCCAAAACTGTGTTGTCATCCCCTTTGGGAAAACGCAGTTCCCATGAATTACCACATTGATGGTAGCTCACTGAACACAGAAAGCGTTATAAGAGATCTGGGAACACAGGTTGACAACAACCTCTCTTTTGACCACCACACTGCCACTGTGGTCAGAATGTTCTATGTGGCACATTTCATTACTAAGGGTTTTGCATCCAGGAAGAAAGAGGTCATTGTCTTCCTCTACTCTTCCCTCATTAGGCCAATCACTGAGTACAATGCCCCATTTGGCATGTACCTCACTAGACACCTGCAACAACTGGAGAGGGCACAAAAGTACCTCACAAAGAGGATCCTAGGACTTAAACACTTGTCCTGTATGGACAGCCTCAAAAAACTCCAACTGTCCTCTGTCTCATATTGCCTACGTAGAGGTAGATTCTGCTTGACTTACAAAGCCATGTCTGTCCCAGCTTTGTTAGAAATGCTACATCTAAAGAAATCCCACTCTCTCCACATCACATGCTCCAGAGACCTCAGCTTCATTGCCACAATCAAGAGAGCATGCTGGAGGGACAGGTTCATAACCCAGAGACTGCCCATGCTATGGAATATACTTCCTATACATGTCAAACAGAAAACCTCACTGGCCCTATTCAAGAGAAATCTTGATGAGTGGATGGAAAATAGAAAATTCACCCCGGGGATCACTTCCGTGGCTGTACTTGACAGAGGCACTGGAAACTAAGGTCAGGTGGCATGATGCCAGGGTAATAATATAGGCTAGGCTTGTAAAGGCTCCAGGGCCATTAGCCTAGTACACACCTATGAACCTATGAACAATGAAATGGCGGGGGCTTTGGAAATCAGATTACCATAAGGGACAGAGGCCTGAGACACAGTCTTTTAAAACCAATATAAAAAGTGTGGGAGGGTTGGGAAAATTCAAGCTGCAAGAAGTTACAGGTCAAGGACCACAGATAGGTTAGAATTTTAGAAACGTTTAATATCTCAGTGGGGGGGGGTAGACACAAAGAACAGGGGAACTGAAAGGCACAGGTAAATAATAAGCAGACTATGAGACTCTGGCAGCATAACTGAATATAAACAACTTTAAAAGAACTGAAGCACCAATTTTGGAATTTTTTTTTGACACTAAAGAATGCACAAAGATCTGTCAGTGAAAAGCACGGTGATCTATATCTTTTAGGCAAACAAGAAAAAGAGTCTGATCCTTGTTACAGTGCAACAATGACCTCATTGGACCTAGATGCAATGCATTTGTTTTTAAGTCGAGCAACATAAAATTATTTCCTACTGTAGACCTATGATGGTCAAAGCCGAGATTACTGTCTATCTATGTCCCCAACTCTCTGACTATTGGATCAGCTCTTAAGGTTCTGTTGTCAATATGATAGTTACTGGGGGGGGGGGGAATGACATCCTGAAGGATACTGTTATGCATTTCTTAACATATACTTTTATTTCATGGCTCTGGCATAAGATATTTGTCTGTGTCAACACTTCCTGGAGAACATTAGTGTTTGTAGGGAATTCTATGACTGCTCTTAATTTGCAATCATCTACACATTTAGTCATCCAAAGGCCCTTGATATAGGCCTTGCCTTCAGAGAAGTAAATGCCACAAAAAGAGCTGTCCCAGGACCAATCCTTGTGAGGCTTCACTTGTGACTGGCCTCTTTATAGAGGTGGGCTCCCTAATTCTAACATCCTGGGTTCTGCCTGTGAACCAGCTGGGTATCCACCAGGTGGCATAAGTTTCTATACTTAACTTCCTGAGTTTGTCAATAGTGCCTGAGTGGGGTATTGTCTCAAATGCCTTGGCTAAGTCAAGGTAGGCAGTCTGAACCACTGTTGCTCTCCTTCATTGCTTTGGTGACCTTCTGAAAGAAGTCCACCAGGTTGAGTAGGCATGACCTGCCCTTGACAAAACCAGATTGTGTTGGGTCCAGTGTTTGTAGGTTTCCTATGTCATTACTGATCATTTCCATGATAATTCTTTTCATGGCTTTGTATATCAGACTAGTGAGACTTATGGGTCTGTAGTTTCCATGGTCTGTAGATGGCTCATCTTTGGGTAGGAAGATGACTATTGCTGTTCCCCATTCGTGAAGCATGAAGCCTGTTTGGAAGCTACAGCTTAATAGCAATTCCAGACGGCCTGATAAGCCATGTTTCATGATATTTAACAGGCTTCCTGGAATATTGTCTGAGCTCATCAATGCAATGTTCTTGGCCTTAGAGAGAGAGAGCATTGGGGACCTTTTCCACAATGATAGTAGAGGGAGTTATAATTGTATTTCCTGAGAGGAAGTTGAGGGGTAGAGATGAGTAATGTTAGAGCTGAGTTTGCCTGCTAGTAGATTTGCTATCTCTTCTGGCTCAGTATATAGGTGACTCTATTAACAATGAGTTCTGCACACAGCTGTGTATTGCCTCTGAGTTATGAACATAGTAAAGAATGCCTTGTGGTTGTCATTGGCCTGGAAGGCCAAATTTACTTCACACGTGGCTTTGGTTGACTTTATTTGTCCTCTTGTTTGTTTAGTTTGATGAAATTACTTTTATCTTTCTGGGTGCTATGCCTCCTAATTTTTGCCATGATTTTCTTATGCTGTGCTTCTGCCATGGTGGTGTATTTTTTGAATTAATTCTGTACTTTTTCCTGGTGGATACAGCTGCATTTATGCAGCTATTAACATTCTTGTATAGCATTAGTGTAAAGAGTTCTGCATAGGCAGCAGGGTTTATGAGGGCTTTCAAATTTTGCCGGGTTATTACATTAAAGTAGGAAGTTAGCCTTAGAACATTCCAGGGTTAGCTAGGGTTTCAGACTTTATTTTAATTTCAAATGAGACAGTTGGGTGGTTTGCCCTTACCAGGGAAGACATTAGATAAGGTGTAAGTGCTTACTTGGAGTTCACAGTCAGTGTTCTGGGACATCGGTTTTCTGTTGTTGTCGGCCTTCTCGTCTCAGGATTGTGAAAGTCAGTGGTGTGCTATTTTGACCTTCCAAAGTAGACAACAGTGCCTACCAAAAACAAAGACAGCATGAGCTTAACAACATGCTCATAAATTAAATGATTGAAGAACCATGGAAGACTGAGAAGAAAATGCCACTATCATGTCTTGTTTCAGTGTCACATAGACTGTGGTTGCTACCCAAAAGTGAGTTGCTCTTGACTAAACATAGCAAACTTCTCCATCTTGCAAGTATAGTCTGGTTTTGTAATTAGAGTCTACTGCAAAAGCTAGTAAGAATAACTGCAACTGTTATTTAAAGTTTTTATTACACTTGCAGAGCTAGTGAAACTAAATACTTGCAGACCTGACACATTTCCTGTCCTGGTCATAAGATGTTTATGGGTATAATACTGCATTGTATTGCCTTGATTTTTTTCTGGGAAAACAAATATCTGAAAGAAACTGATGGTCGACATAAGTAAGATTCTTTATTCAAATCTGCTCTTTAGTGGGCACATACTGTAACCTTAAAACATACTTAATAAATGAAAGTAAATTTGTTTAATTAAATCCAGAAATGAACTTGTTATAACATGTAAGAAAACAGGAATAGATGTATTAACTGTGTACACCCCAGAAAGAGCCCTAACACATATATGAGGAGGATCACACTTGAAGGGAATTATGCACCTCAATATTATAATAGTTATGCATCCCATAAGTTGACGTGTTTGGCATTACAAATGTGAGAGATATGTAATACTCTTGTGTAAGGCATACTTGCCTGACACAGTTATTGTGCTGACAGATAACAACAGATGCAAACTCCACACCATGATACAATGTATTCCCCAAACTGAGATATGTACTGTTGGCATCTGCCACAGGAGGTAGCAATGTGCATTGTGACAAACAAATGAAATTAATTTGTGAATTAAGAAAGGGTGCCTGATAATGAATGTCATATCAATATTTTAGGCTGATGGCAAATAGGTATGCTCATGTGCACACAAATGTGATAAATCCTAAATCAATGTTCTGTGGTCAAGGACGGCTTCTCTGTATGTCTATACACATGCCACCCAAGAACTGGAGCACACACATGTACACCACAGTACTCAATACATGTGCCAAGGTAGCACTCTCATCATTACATTGGAAGAACAAATGTGTAATTTCGGGAAGTCTAAAGCTACATTCACATATGTTGTGTAACATATCAAGGGATGACACTGTTGTGATGTAATGGTTATTGTGTGACATCAATGCATTCACACAAAACAAATCCCTATGCTAAAATTGAACATCAAGCTGCACAACACATCAGAATAACAAGACAACTATGAATCACATTTGCCACAGAGGAAATGTTAACACAGCAGGTGAACCTAAATAAAGTCATTCAAACAGCTGTACTTTATCTAGCTACAAATATTATCTGCTAAAAGGTGATGGGTGAAGCCTCTGCCACTCTATACATACAAAGTATAATTAGTGGGATGTCTTTCATACAGAACAGTTAAGGGCACAAATGCTTACAGTCACTCATACATCTACATCTGAACATTGCACATGTGCATGACAGCACTGTTAACATTTACACTGACTGTAAGCAGTGACATTGGGATTTTAACTATATATTCAAAATCACAGGGAAATGAAGGTTTGCTGAAACCCCAGGGCAACTATAGATTTGTTTGATGACATTGCAAATTGCAAAGAATGACATCACCATTGTGTATTACCTTCATGTTTCCGCTGAAAGTGGTTGCACAGCAGACATTATAGATATACCTTGTATATGTATTTGTAGCCTCTTCTGCACAGTAAGTGGAAGAAACCCATGACTACAGTTGACAGTCATTCCTGTATTTGAACTCCCTACCTAAGTACTTAAACCTACACACAAGAGTATTATATGCACATGCCACAGAAGAATTCTGAAAGTAATAGCCATACCTCATCTCTGAAAGGATGACATCAACTGTGTCATGCAAAGGAGATGTATCTTCAAAAGTAACTTCTACACCTATGTGTAATTCTATATGTTGTCAGTACTAAGAGATGTAACACACTCTGGCATCCATTTGCATTCACACAGAATCAGGAGAGTCTCACTGCTGTGTCTGAACTCCCTACCTATCGGGTGACACAATCTACAAACAAGTGCACAATATGCATGCGTCACAGGAGAGATCTAACTTTCACATGTGAGAGCGCATTATTAAAGTGATTGTCTCAGAAATATGTTGCAGACAGTATACGTTTGGAGACAGAGTGAAAAGGGGATGGAGAATTGATCTCACCATGGAAGTGGGAGCCCACCTACTGAAACCACCCTCCAGTGATGCAATGGACCCACCATGACACATACAAGTTGATTGATCTGACAGGAGAGCACCCTAGCTCTCTAGTTATAGAAGGCACAGTACTTAATGCAAGCACCAATGCAGGAGTCTGACTTTGATAGTCACTTTATATAGGATGACATAAGTGTTGTGTTGCGATGATGTTGGGAAAATGGTGTAACATTCATGTGAACACACCCTGCAGTGTAAAATTAACACCAGGTTATTATTTTAATAAGGCCAGCAGGAGTTATGGTCATATTTACACAACTCCATACAAACATATTGACTGTCATGAGTTTATAAATCCCTACCTGTCTAGCATTGCAATCTAGAAGACACAGTACTTAATGCAAGCATCAGCATAGAAGTCTGACTTACACAGTGTGATAGTGCACGTTATACAGGATGACATTGGTGTGGTTTAACAAGGAAGATAAAGTTGAGAAAAGGGTCTGACCTTGATGTAGACTCACCCTGCAGTTTAGAATTAACTCCAGCTAATACTATATTGTGGACACCAGTACTTCAGGTCATATCTGTACAACACCATACACCCACACAAGTTGACTGCTGTGAGATTATAACCCCCTAGCTGTCTAGCTGTGAAGTCCAGAGGACACAGTACTTAAAGCAAGTGCCACCACAGAAGTCTGACTTATATACTGCACTTTATACAGGATGACATCAGTGTGATGATGATGTTGGGAGAAGGGCCTGAAATAGATGTGGCGTCAACCTGCATTTTAAAATTAGCTCTAGGATACTACTGTATCTCAGGCAGCAGTAGTTCAGGTCATTTCTACACAATGCCACACACACACACACACACACAAACACACACACACACACACACACACACACACACACACACACACACACACACACACACACACACACACACACACACACACACAAATTGACTACCATGAGATTAGAACCCCCTCCCTATCTAACTATGTAATCTAGAGGACAAAGTCCTTAACATGTGCCACTATAGAAGACAGAGTTATATAGTGTGAGAGTGCACTTAGTACAGGATAATGACATCAGTGTGGTGCAGCAGAGAAGATGATATTGCGAGAAGAGTTTGAAATTGATATGGGCTCACCCTGCAGTTTAAAATTAATTTCAGGCAACTACTACTGCATCATGGACAGCAGTAGATCAGATCAGATCTGCACAACACCATGCACACAAATACAAGTTTACTACTGTGACATTAGAATCCCCTATCTCTCAAGCTGTGCAACCTATGGGACACAGTACTTAACTTAAGTGCCACTGCAGAAATCTGGCTTTACAGTCTGACAGTGAGATGTAGATAAGATTAGCATCTTATTCTGTGTCAGAGATGATATTGCAATGTTGAAGGTTTTGTGCAAATCCATATTGTTGATATGATAGAATAAGGTCAATATTATGCTCAGTAATATATACATACTGCTGAATTATCTCAGCTATGCTGTCATTAATGTATACTGCAAAACTGACAGTGATATGAACCACCCACCTTGTGTATATGAGACACACACACTTGTGAAACACATGATGGACAATGAATCACTCATGGATCATTAGATTATGGTGATGGCATGTAAACAAAAATTAGTGTTACTGATATTAGCTATGGTATGTGCTCATGCATGGGTAATGTGGCCTGTCAGTACCAAGCAATACTTAATGTTCCAATAAAGGAGGGATAAAACATGATGATTTCTGTACATCAAGGCTTTATGTGGTTGTATATCATTAGTAATTGTTAATGATGCTGAGCAGAACCAACTGTCCAGAATGAAGTGGTCAACTAACCACTCAATTCACTGTATTTCGCATTAGCACATTGCACAATTTCCATTTAATGAAGTAATATAATCCAGTAGAAATAGTTATTTTTGTTCCAAATCACTACTGAAAGCGCAAAGCTGAGAAATGTATTTGCGCGGGTTGGCAAAGTGTTAGTGCATGTTTTATGATACTTTGAAGTGTTGAAATGGGACTGTGAATTACCCGTGTTTAGTGGTGTTCAGTAGTGCCCCACATGTTTTAGTATACCTACCATTCCATGTTAGATCCAAAGCTAAATTCAAAAATGAAGTGTTGTGTTTGCCTTTCCCATTTGTGTGACGAGACTCTGTGAGCAAACATAGTTCTCTGCTGAAGGAAGCAGTGAAACAGTACAATTGGTTTGCCTTCTACAGCACAAACAGACCTAGTGGTGATGCATGGCTGTCAGCACTCTGGACAGTACTTAGTGGAGAGAATCCACCTGTGAATCTTATATTTTTCTGTGGAACAGGGTATAAACTCTCTAAGCTAAGTAAACAAAAGGGGTTGAAGGTGGGTTTGATTCCAGTATGCAGATGATTTTACAAAGAATGTCATGTGATTATATTATGTATTTATCATGACTTTAAGAATACCTAGGAATGACTATCGTACATATGTTTCCTGGCAAAATTGTCTATGCAGTAGTATTGAAGTAATGTTTTATGCTTACTAAACATATACATGCTTCATGAAAAATCACAAGTTAACTGGGGATACAATAAGGTGTTAGGTAAACAAACACCACATTATGCAATAACACCTGAAGTGCCATTTAGCATGGCATACTACAGTTGTACATTGCCAGAAATCATGCAAATGCTGGGCACTACACCTGATAAAACTTAAAGAGAGATACATAGGCAACTCAATCACAGGAAAGCCACTTACAAAAACAGGCAGTATGAGTTTCACATAATGATGAATATGAACTGTTGTCAAGAAGAAAAATTATGTCTACATACTTGACAATTATGTCTAGATCGCGGGTTCAGGCGCCTAGTCAGCGAGACATTTCCCTGTGGTACATTTGGTTGGGGACACATGGTTGAAGTGACATTTAGCTGCAGAGAAATATGGCTTTTTGTGAATTCCCCGTAGGCAAAGAGAAGCACACACTGCCTTGCCCACAGCTTTAATGACCAAGTGCATGGGGGCAGAATAACTAACAAGTGTTGTGCTCATTGTACAGCACATGCTTATGTATCTACAACATGGAGAATTGTGCTACAGCATGGAGAATGTCCCACATGCTAGTGTAGTCACATTTAGGCTCCAGTATGCATTTTATGTGATGTTCTCTAGATACTGTGAAAGGGGTAGTGGTTCACACACACCACTTATAAAGGTGCTGCCAATTGTGCACTGCATTTTTTACTGCCACTGACATGTCCACTGACCAGCCTGCTGCTGATGCCTGCCATACTGCCTGCTGTCTTATGTTGCCTTGTGGGCCATGGACATTATTTCCCCCCTGTGCATTTAGTAGTTGAGATTGTGGGCATGACACTGCATTCTTCTGTTTGCCCACAGGGAATTCACAACAGCCGTATATCTCTGCAGCTGAATGTCATTTCAGCCATGTGTCTCCCAACCAAATGTACTACAGGGAAATGTCATGCTGGCTAGGTGCCTGAACCCCTAGATTGCACCAAGGAAATCATACTTCACACATGTCAAAGTCATACATTTGAAGGGACAGTGATACCCTATGTAACCATTGGAAGCTGTAGCTTTTATTCTTCAGCAAAGCAATTGCAGACAGACAATGCCATAACATTACATTTGCATCCATCAGCCTAATGAATAGTCAACAGTACAAAGGGGTGTGGGAGAAAGGGTGGAGAAAGACACAGATATAGACACACACACTAAAGGGTGAGGTATGGGTCATTAATGTGCATCTTAATGGTATGGCTTCAGTATTAATCAGCAAGGCTTTGTATCAGTAAATGATCGCTGTGGTGGTGAAGAGACTGTAGGACAGGCAAAGAAATGATGTTGGCATGGGTAGTCTAAGGTAAGGGTAGTTTAATAAGTTGCCCTTATGTGCATGGATGTGTTTGCAAATGCTATTTGGCAACACAATTCAAAATTGGTTCATGAAAGTTTGTTAACTGATAAAATTTAAGATGTATGTCATTAAAGATATCATAGAATAATAACTTCACAGTAAGAAATAATGTGATATACATCTGGACTTGAACCCTTGATGTTGTGGCCAAAAAGCAATTTTCAGACAAGTGATTTATGTTAACACTCCATAGTGGAAGTTGCACTTCATTACATTCAGTAGTCAAATAACTGTTTTAGTAACTTGCAAAGTATTGCCTTTATTCTGTCTTTGCTCTGTATTCTGATGTGCAGCATGTTTAAGCAGCTTTGCATGAGGATAACTGGACTACTGTGGGTGATGTCAACAACTGACAAGATTTTGCCATAGCACATAAACAGTCATTCACTGTCACTTGCCATTGATGCATGATGCCAAACTCCATGCAAAGTTTGAGGACAAAAAGTGAAGGCTTTCTTCTGGGTCACTTCTGGCTATACATGCTGTGTGTGAGTCTATTTTTTGACTAGATTAAATGTGCGAACATGGGGTTGATAGGACAATGGTGAAATGGGGGGAGGGTAAGTAGAGGGGAGGACACAGGATGAAAATCGAGGAATTTGCAGTAAGGTAGTGGGAGAGAACCACAGCTATCCACTTTTTCACAGCATAAATGTAGAAGTGTAGCCAGAATTTGCTGATTTTGGACTGCCACCACACCAAGGGTAGATGATAACCAAGAATAATTTTGTACAGCCAATTGTAACAAATCAAATGTGTCAACAAGACATATAGGTGAAGTGGAGAGCTATGCATGGGTTGTTATTTTTTTTGTGGGGCAGGTGCCCATCTTTTACTTTTATTTTCTTTCAAAGAGAGAGGAAAGTTGGGGATGGTGCTTAGGAATGTGAGGGTCAGATTAAGTTTGGGGACACCATGATTGGGAAATGGAGGCACACCATCATGCCTGAGAACAGTGAGAATCCAGTCCTCACCCTCAGAACTGCCTTCACTGTCTCTTGCATCAGTTTCCTGTGTCAATGCTTGACATGGCATCAACTTTGCAATGTGACAAAGTGCCATTTTGACATGGCAGATTTGGTCATCAAGGCCCATTTCCATAATACCCTTCACCAGCCCTATCAGCTGTTGGAGGGTGACAAAATCCCAACCTTCACTAGTACAACTCCCAGAGAGTACCAGTGCTGTAGCTGCTAGGACAGAGCTACCTGATGTGGATAGGCCATGTAAGGCAGGGGTTGTGGAGACAGCTCTGACAGCTTGGGAACCTGAAATGCTGGGTGTCATGCTGCAACCTGAGGAGAGATAGCCAGTCAATTCTCAGTGTTGGTCTACATTTCTGTGCTGCATCTCAGGTTTTTTTAAGAAGAAATGCATGACAACAGAATATTTTAGACATATAAAATATTCCTCCCCGCCACCAAAAAGAGAGAGAGAGAGAGAGAGAGAGAGAGATAGAAAGGGGTGGGGTGAGACAAAAAAGAAATAATTAGATCTGTGGCATATCACATGACTATATAATTTCAGACAATGAGCAGTTATGATTATTCAGTATATGCACCTTTGCCACATCCAGGTATGATGGGAAGGTCTTACTCTCTTGTACCATTAATCAACTGCATTGCTATGATATCATAAATATTGCTATTTATTACAGTATTGCCATAGTGCATACAAGTACAATAGTTATTAGCCTTACATTAAGAATTGATGCATACTTACCCAGTGCCTCTCTGAGGCAAGTTAACCTCTCTTGGTGTGCCTCACAGTTTTCTGCAATGTCTTTGGCAGCTATACAAAACAGAAGAAGACAAGAAGAGACATGAAAGTACATTGATTAACAGTTTTGCTTGGGTACTGTATTCTATAGCATTTAATACTGATGGGTCAGTGTACTTACACAACTGTGGGATGTCAGCAGTCCTAAACTCATCCTCCCATCATCTCAGAAGATCCTTCTTGCACAGTTTCAGGTCACTGTAGTGGTGATGGCAATTTTCTCCACCAAGTGGGATGCCAGTTGCATTGGAGACAGCCTTGGCTACACTGTTCCAAGCCTCGGTTTTATACTGAGACCCAGTTTAGTCCCCCTTCAGCAGCCAGTGGCTGTAGTGCTTCATGAGGGGTGCCAAAATATCCTGGACTACTCCACACTCCACCTCTGTGCTCTAAATTTCACACTAACATCTCCTGCACTAGCCATGCCTGCAGAGGTTAAGCGGCAACTCTAAGGATGAACTGATGCCAAATTCCAATCTCATGTTGAATGAATAGTGTGCAAACACACACACAACCATGCCAACTGCATTTGTGTGATGATAAACACAAAGAGGTACTTGTAAGCAAGTTAGAAAGCATTTTATCAAACAGCAACAAAGGTGTGAGACATGGCAGTGAGATTTGCCATCTGCAATACTGAACATATTCACACTTTTCCAGATGGTCAACACTGACAGCCTCAGTGGTTTGGCTTGTTATCCTTGATGTTTTGGAAGTTCAATGGATGACTTGGCAGACAAAGTTCTGGAATTACACACTTTAAAAGGTCAGTTTATCAATATGGGAATCAAACCTCAGGAATAAATAACACACATATTTCAAGCATGGTGATTAGTTGCCACTGCTACAGCAGAACTCTCTTCCAACCATCTTTATTAAAGACAAATAGTCAGTATGGATGGAGATCTACTGCAAATGAACATGTATGTTTGTGAATTTAAGAAGTCCTTGAAATTCATTTTTATGAAAGAGGCATTATTACTTTTTGTAAATGTATGTCATATGAATAGACTTTCATGAACTGATTAAAACAAGTTGGGGGTATGATGCATACATACATAACCACACATACTGTCCTAAACACAGAGTTGGCCTATGTGAGGAGAGAAGATGAGGTTAACTTAAGTATTCTGCCCATCATAGACATGCAAGTGCATTTTTAATTCATCATAATTTTCCAGCTTAAACAATTACACATACATTCAACTGGGTTTCATAAATAAATAATTTATGAGATATGCTACTTAGAAAAAAAATATAATAATATTTGTGATGCCCGTGCCCTGGTCCTGCAATCAAGGAGCCTCAATATTCACCACTAACATCAGAGAGGGCATCTCATATATGAGGAAAGGATAACAAATACACACAGTAAAGTGCAATTTCCCTTAAGAGCACACAGAGATCACAATCAGTCTGGGGCTGGTCACTCCCTTGCTCCCCAGGTCCCCAATAAGACTCCCCACTGGCACAGTACAGGGTCCAGATCTCAGCTTAGTGGGCAAGCTAAAACCTCTAACACCCTCTCTGTCCAACCAGTGCTTCATGTCACTTCCCAAGTAGCTGACACACACATTTTGAGATAAGAGTTTACACAACCACACAGACACTTCTGGGGAAGGCTGGCACAGGTTCTCCAGCTGTGCCCCTTTTACCCAGACTATATGGTAGTACCACTTGCCACCACTTAGCTAATATGTATCAGCTACCCAAAGGCCCTTAAAAGGGTGCCCAATTATTACTGTGCAATATTATTATCCAATTGGTAGTATAGCTCAGGGCTAAAGCTATAGGAGTGGCTTTGTACAATTTTACCAAAGGCATACAAGTACTCTAAAGAGCTTAAATTATCTCTACACAAAACCAGCCACAGTTGAAAGGTTTTAACATATTTAATAATAAATAATTAAAACCACAATACAATACGTTCTACTACACAGAGCTAGTCAAGAGTTCAGAGATCACACAGAAATACTTAAATCAGTGGTACAGTTCTGACATCACAGAAAAACACGTTGTCTAATCTTTATATTCCCAGCTATTTCTACAAGACAACACACTTGTAAAATAACAAAAAACGAAGAAAGGCAACTAAATACCAATAATCCAAAAAGTGAAGAACACAGGTCCAAATAAATTAACCAAGGTCTTTATTCCTCCACACACTGGACACACGCTGAAGCAACACAAAGAATCAACAATAAATCCAAATCCACATGAACGCTATTCCGCTACTGCGTTTTCGTATTTTCCACTCCACTTCATCAGATAAAATAGTGCATTCACCAAGCCATTTTTATATGTCTTTCAGTCTTATCACACTCAACCACCCTCAATTAAAACTTCAGCGTGTGTCCAGTGTGTGGAGGAATAAAGACCTTGGTTAATTTATTTGGACCTGTGTTCGACACTTGTAAAATAACTTACTTACATAGAGCATAAGGCAGTGCTGTGAGTTGGATGTTCAGACAAAAATGCTTAATAATCTCTGATTCTCACTGTTCAAATTGAAACTCCAGTTCTGTTAAACATTACATCATCTTTTGCACCTTCCTGGTGTTCCCAGGCTGACAGAAACTGCATTTACACTCTTTTACACTTAGAGCAATAAAGGACATTCCACATGTAAATTCTGGTCATTAACTTTAGCCTTAAAACAATAGGCAGGAAGCCTTCATCTAGCTGGACTGGAGCCAACCTGTAAAACATCAAAGGCAGTGATGAAATAATTTTAATTTCAAAAGACCAACAAGAAATGTTTGACTTAGCTTTCTTTACAGCAGATGCCAATGTTGCCACATTGTTTTATATTTACAAATGATAGAATTATCTGCACAATTCTTTCTGGCTAGGCTGGCAGCCTTCACCCATCACTACCAGTCTTCACAGCATTAATGAGTCATTTCTTGCAATAAACATAATTATGATAACCATTTGTATGTAGTGTTACCTTCCTAGTCATAGTATTGTTAGAAATGTTATTCTGATACCTTATTTTAAGAAAAAATATTATATGGATTCAAATCCTGGGATCTCCTGTGTGATATCGCTAACAACACTGCACTTATACCTTGTGCCACAGAGAAAGCCAGGCTAAAAGTTTGATTTTCTCCATTAAGTGCTTTCCAGAGTGCTGATGGCTGTGCATTAATGCTAATCCTGTTTGTGCTACAGAAGGTTGCCCAAATAACATTTTTCACTTGTTTCCTTAAGCAGGTAAGCTTGACTGAATGCCATTCATCAAAAACAGTAATTAAAAGCATATAAAGTTATGATGATAGTGATTCCTGTAGCTGGAGTAATAATTTTCACAGTCTCTTCACAATGTATGTACTTGAACTCCAGAAAAAAATGTGTAAAGGGGCCTAAGTCACTGTATTTACAGCTTCTGCCACAGAAACAGGTATACAAAATAGGCACATCATTCACTCGCTCAGAAATACTGCACAGCAGTGCCAAACATGTTTACGATAATGCAGATTACAGAAATGGAATTGTTCAGTTTCCTTCAACTGTGAGCCCTTTTTGTGCTCTGCTAAGCTGTGCTGACATTACACAGGCAGAAGAACATATGTAGCAATTTATATTCTACACAGGAACATATAGAACAATTTATATTCCACACAATTCCATCTTACTGGTGTTCAGAGTGATGTAGCAAAGTGCACCTATGTGAATGGGAAATGCAATACTGATGGCAAGAGCAGTTACATTTCACAGTGTGTACCCTGGGCAGTGGACTGTCGTTAACTGCCCCAGAATGCTGCCAGAGTGCATTTTGCCAAAACATGCACAAATGAGGAATATAAAAAAGAAATAAAAATAATAGACAGTTGTCAGTAGTAACACTATAGGGTAATAAATATGAAGAGGCAAGATTGTGAAGTGTCCTAGGTCTGTGTGTGGTATATGCTCAGAAAATATGCATTAACTCTGTCAAAAACTACTCTGTCTGAAACTGAGCCCTTAACTCAGTGCAATAACAACGCACACTTAGTTATATTTCTTATTCCTCTTTGCCACCAGCACAGGACTAGAGAATAGTATGCACTCATTTGCTTAAATATGTCTATATCAATGTCATATTGACTAATAATTTACAATAATAACGGTCCACACCATTTTAATGTCATGTTGCCAACACTGCCAACTACTACTTCTTATCTGAACGCCTTCCCATTCTCTCAGCTTAACTAGAGAAATACATTGTCATGGTCATTTATTTGCATCTTTGCTTCAATGTGTAATACAGCTGATCAGCATTTCAGACAGATTTTAAGCAGAGGCTGGACAGTGTTCTCCTACTACAAGGATGTTAGTGTTGTTAAGGTTGCTCTCATAGCTCTCAAGGTGCTTGTACCTTTTTATTGTAAGTGTACTCTGCATGATACAAACACTTCAGAAAGAACAGTCATTTCATATTGCTTGTTGTTGTCAGAGCAATCAGAAACAGTTGCAAGCCATTAGCAGCTGACAAGTATTATTTCTCCCTGCAGTCCTAGGATGTGTGCATGCACTTATGTAGCTACCTACACCATGTTTACAACATGCCAAGTGATTTTTTTTTTTTTTTGGTATTCAGAAATACTAATGAGTTTACATCTCATTTACATATTTACAGTGCTCGTAGGGTTGAATCTACACCACAAGAAGGTTATTTATTTATTATTCATTTATTTGACAGTTTACTACTGAATCTGCAAAATTACTGCTGTTAACTTGCATGTGGTCGAAAGGCAGTTTTCAAATGGGCAGAATGCTGACTCTAAAAACATTGACTACACTGGGTAGTGTAGTTTAATTATCTGAGTTCAGCATTATGAATGGGGATTGCGATTCAGTGAGGAACAGGGAATTAAGCCATTTCCTCACTATAGTGTGATCTTGGAGTTGGCATATATAATTTGCAGGAGGTGTGGGAGGTGCAGCCCACCCACATGGGAGGGGGTGCAGGGGGGCTTGCCACCTACAAAATAGTAAAACACACATACCATTAACTCTGGAATGTTATGGTAAGGTAAGCTGCATAGCATGGGTGGCTGACGTCACATCCTGCTATGTTGAATACATCAAACTATGGGTGTCGATATATTCAGTTTTGACCTGGCCACATTTTCGCTGTTTCAGATTCAAAAATTTGGGTCGACCATATGACCAGTAAACATATGCAGATTCAAGGTTTCAATAGTAAACCTATTTGACATTTGCTGACCAGGAATGTCTGACCGAGCCAGAGCCCTTTTTCAGTGGAGCCCGGTAAAAAAAGCTCCATAGTAGTAAAAAAAGATTTTACACAAACAGCAGTTTAAAGTTCATTAAGGCAATAAGAAGAGTGACATATGCTAGTATTAAAAAACATTTGATAATTGAAGAGTTAGTACTACAAATACAACTTGCTAATAAAAGAGACAGTAAAAAGCATGCCTAAAGCAGATGAAAAACTATTTACATTTTAAAACATAAATACAGTGAGGTCACATAGCTGCAATGACACTAGAGATTCACTTGGTTAGAAAGCAGTTGCTGAAGCAGTATCTACATTATTTACAAATTACTATCATATATATAGTGATAATATAGAGGTATATGGGGGTAAGGGATAAGAGACACAGGGAGAGGGTGGATGTGAAGTAAGTGAGAGTGAGGGAGTTGAGAGAGGAGGCAGATAAAGTAGTAGGATAGGAAGAGAAAGTGAGATGTGTTCAGGAACAGAGCAGGGAAAATTAAGTTACAGTGAAAGATAGTGGAGTGAATGGAATAATAGGTTGAGATTAGGGAAAGGTGGTCAAGGTTGGATTTTTGTAGTAAAGGTTGAGGCATTTGGTAGGTATTAATAGCTTTTCTGAAATCATGTGTTTGAGTTATATTTCTGATGTCAAAGGTAACTTGTTCCAGGCTAGATTAGGAGAGTAGCTATATAGATTTTGGCCAAGAGAACTTTTAGGCTTATGTATTTCAAGGTGTTGTAAGTTAGAGCTCATGAGAGTTTTAGCTGGACTATAAAGAGAGATAATAGAGGAGATGTCGGGGCAGGAGAAGGGCTTTTGAAGGATGGAGTGGATGATAGTTGTGTGGCTAGAAGTACTTGGGGGAATTCAAGCAAATTTAAAGTAGTGAGTGAATATGTGAGTTAGGGGTCTGGTTAGCAGCAAACCTGGCAACCTTGTTGTAGGTGGTTTTGAGTTTGGCTCAGAGGGAGGACTGTAGGTTAATTAGAATTTGAGAACCATAGAGAAGTGTGGAGAGAAAGTAGTCATGAACTAGAGAGTTTCTGGAGTTGTATAAGAGGAACATTTTATTTCTGTAGAGTAGTCCATGTTTTTGGTGGGTTTTCTTTATGCAGTGGTGAACATGTAGGTGAAATTTGAGTTGATCATCTAGGATGACCCCAAGAAGTTTAGTGTGAGAGTCATCATGAATGATGATGGTGTTAAGTGAAGTGATAGAGAAGGTGGATGTGATGTGCAAACTAGATTTTGGGAGGAATAGCAGAAGTCTGGTCATTTTAGGACTGAGAATAAGTTAGTTGAGGTGAGTCAATTTTCAATGGAGTTCACTGAGTTTTGGGTAAGGGTGTGTAGGTCAGAAAGGGTGTCAGAAGTGGAGATGATTGTAGAGTCATCAGCATATTGTATGAGAGTTGCATGAGGGCAGAATATAGAGAGGTGGTTAGTGAAAATGTTAAAGAGTAAGGGACCAAGGATGGAACCTTGAGGGACTCCCATCTGGATGGGCAGGAAAGGAGACTGGGCATTGAGCCATTTTATTGATTGTTGCCTATTGGAGAGGTAGCTGGTTAACCAGGAGATGGTTGAGGGAGAGGAGCTTAGAGTGGGAGACAGTGTCAAAGGCTTTGGAAAGGTATAGGAAAAGACAGAAGACCAATTTGTTGTTATCTTTCATTAGGGAGATAGAGTGAGTGAAAGAGATGAGGGCAGTGGAGGTACTGTGGCTAGGGCAGAAGTCATGCTGGATAGGTGTGAGGAAGTTTTCGAGGAGTAGATAGTCCAAGACTTGCTTGTGTACACAGTTCTCTAGTATTTTTGAAAAAGGGGACAGTATAGCTATAGGGCAGTAGTTGGATAGTTCATAGGAATTGTCTCCTTTGTGCATAGGTGTTGTAAACAATTGTTTCCATAGATAGGGGACTGTGGATTCAGATATAGAGCAGTTGATAAGGATGGAAACAGGGAGGGCTATGGAGTTTGCAGTTAGCCTGAGGAAGAGTGGAAGTAGATTATCAATGGAAATAGAGCAGGGCTTAAGCTTATGGAGGAGGTGTTTGATGTAGATTGTAGGTACAGATTTCAGAGTAATTAGAGTGGTTAGAGTTGTAGGGGGGGGGGTTTGGAGAAATTAGTGGAGTTAGTAGTGAGGGTTAGTTTATTAATGGTTTTGATAAAATAGGAGCTAAGCAAGGTGATTGCTTCATGGATAATGTTAGTAGGTTTGGGGTTTGGAGTAGTGGAGTTGCCTGGGTGGAGGATTTGATTGATAGTGTTCTAGAATTTTTGGGGGTTGTTGTGTTGTGTTGGCTGTGGCTTTAGACAAAACTATTTTTGTTGATGTTTACTTGTTTTTGGTGAGGTTATGAAGTTCTTTGTAGATTTGGAGGTGGGTGGAGGATTTGGTCTTCGTCCATAGTTTCCAGGCTTTATCTCTATTGTGCATAAGAGTGTAGATGAGGATAGCCAGAGGAAGCAGAGAGATTTAACTCTTATTTTAGGGAGTGGGGCATGAGAGTTGAGTGCATTTGGAAATATGGAATTAAATTTTAGAACAGCTTCATCTAGTGGAAGGTTGGATAGGAAGAACCAGTTAATAGACAGCATGTTATTGAATATGTCAGGGTCAGAGTTTGAGAGGCTATGACATTCTTTGAGTTTATATGGCCTAATTTGGTGACGGGTATCTTTGAATACAAACTGGAGAGTGGTCACTAATGGATTTGGATAGGGTTTCAGGGTGGTGGTATAGGTCAGAATTTGAGACTAGTAGCCAATCACTGATGAAGGAAGAGTTGTGTGTGGGAGTTGAGATAAGTTATGTAAAACCATGTAGGTTTAGAAAAGAGCAGGGTGGTTTGGATGATAAAGATAACCAATTGATATTGACATTGCCTAAGAGAGTGGTTTCACTGGATATGTTGTGAGAGAGCCAGGAGAGGATTTGTTCTAATATTGATATGTTATCTCTGGGGTGTATGTAAATTGCAGCTATTGTTAGCATTTTATGGTTGTTGAATTTACAGTTTTCAGTAAGGAGTTCAGCTAGGTGAATGCAGAGAGGGTTTAAGACAGGGGTCAGGTTGAGGTGATCAGCGTACAAAATGGCTACACCTTCACCTTTCTTATTAGTTCAGTCAAGGCACAGGATGATATAGCCAGAGGAGAGAAATTCTTTGTCAGAGATGTGTGGTTTGAGCCAGGATTATGTTATTGTTATTATGTCGGGGGAGTAGTAGACCATCCAAGCATGGAATTTACTTATTTATTTCATGATGCTGTGCATATTGAATGAGAATAGGTTCGGGTGTTTGATGGGTGAGTTTGGATGATGTGTTGCAGGTTCTGTGGTATGTGTGTTACTGGATTGGGGTGTATGTCTCCAGAGAGGAATAAAGTGTTATAGAGATAGAGAAGAGTTTGGGGTATTGGGTGATAGAAGTGTTGTTTCTGCTTAGTATTCGGGGGACAATATGTGTAGAGGGATGTTTTGATCTTGTAAAGAAAATAATTGGTGGAAGGAAATAATGAGAAAGATATGGTGGAATAGTGGTGTGTTTCAGTTGGAGTGGTGTAGTGTATGGTGGTTGGTGGAGGATGAAGGGAATTAATTTGTGTGTGGCAGGAGGAGAGGTAAGATGGAAGGAGTATCAGAGGAGAGAAATAGATGGTAAGCATTATGGTGGGGTGAAGAGAAGGTATATGAAAGAGTGGATTTCAGTATGTAAGTAGAGAGGAGGGTTTGTGCAGACTGGTAAAGTTTTGTATATGTTATAGCTGGAGAGATGAGGATACGTGTGTGTGCTTTTATTGGGATGGAGAGGTGAAGGAGTGAGTATAGCAAGAGTAGGAAGAGTGGATGCAGGAAGACAGTAGGGATTATAGGCTGCTAATAGTGATAGGGTGAGAGAGGTTGGTGGGGGAAAAGATTGTAAGGGAAAAGTGATAGGGTAGATTTAATAGTAGGGGGAGTATGTAATTGGAGGAGGAGTTGAAAAGAGGTGGAGGGGATTATAGTGAGATTATCTGAAATGGTGGAGGGAGAAGATTTGGGAGGGATACGTTGAAGTGTGAGGCTGGAGTAGATTGGATTATTATGCTTGGGGAAGTTTAATGGATACAGGAGGTAGGGAGGGAAAAGAGATATTTTTATTTATTAAGGAAGAGAGGAAGGGGAGGTGCTAGTGTGGGAGTAAGCTTATTGGTTAGTTATATATATAATATAATCAGGGGTGGGTGGGAATGGGGGTAGGGTAGTGGTGCAGAGTTAGCCCAAGCATAACGAGGACAAATGGAGTGGAAAGAGCCAGACTTCTAGAGGCATGTTTAGTCAAAAAACTATCAGTGACTCTGTCCCAGGGAATACAGGAAGCTAGTTCTCAAATTACAGCTTATTTTGAAATTGGTGGAATTCTAAACCATACAAGCAGGACGTTAAGACTGTCTTTAAGCTATTTGCTTGAACTGATTGAGAAGACACTTTGATTTAACAGTCTCATTATATCAGTAAAATACTGCCCAAAAAGTTAATTCTTAGAACCATAGTGTCCTGTTATGTAGCTTAGTGGTCACAGCTGATCAAGATATGGTTTAAATGGGTAGGCTAGAAAGTTAATATGGGAGAAAGTGAAAAGAGAGCTTAGTAGGTAAAAGTTTCCTTTTTTAAGCATGCCTAGGTGTGTGCTCACCAATATCTATAAGAATGACAAAGGCTAGAAACCTACATTATCTTTCTTTCAGATAACACTTAAGAGTCTATTAACACAGGATGGACCCGATTTATTAAAGGGATTCAGATAGTAGTGATATCTTGTTGTGGACAGCAAAGGACAATTTTCTTTAGGGCAAACTATAAAAAGGAGACAGGCAGTAATGTTAGGGGAAGGGGAAGGGACTTGACGAGACAGGATCATACAAGAGGTTGTGGAAAAGTATAAACAAAAATGAGAAAACAGTGCAACCAATTTCAGTTAACTTTAATGCTTACATAGCATTACAGTAAAAGCTACAAGTCTGCTTTTTAAAGTTTGGAGTAAAATAATGCATTTATCAGTAGAGTTCTATGTGATTAATACAGTAAGAGAAGCAGTTCATTCATGGGTACATTGTAGTAGTTTAGAATTCAAAATGCGTAATAATTAATGGAGTTAACACATAAAACTACTAATTTTAGAATAAGAATAGTATCGCTATAATCTCTATAGAGCAGCATAATCAATGCATTCCTTACGTTTGCCTGTATTATAGATAAAAAGTTGGATAGGACAGTCTGTTTAGTTCATACAGAGACAAAATAGGCAGTGAATTTTATTGCAATATTCATTAAGCCTAAACACAAAGCACAATAATAGGTAGTGAATTTTAAAGTGCAATATTCATTGACCCTAACAATGAAGAATGTTAAGTGGTTAGAACACTAGTCACAACGCTAGTAGCATACAAAGTAACAGACCTCTTCAAGATAGCAGAACAACAGAAACAAGGAAAGATAGTAGCTTGTGAGATAACAAACGTCTTCAAGGTAGTAGAACAACAGAATGACGAAATAGTATATCATCAAGCTTCTTCTGAATTTCAGTAACAATGCCTGCAGTTTACATGGCAAACACTTATTTGACAAGCATGCTATTCCTGGGATGCACACAGTAAAAGGAAAGGTTTAAGAAAGAACATGGTGTGTGAAGCACCAGCTGTTTAAATTAACTGTCTCCAGATGTTGGAGGGGTGGGGGAGGTAAATATTCAACAGGAAGGGGAATGTTGTGGCATAATGGAATTACAGCCAGACTTCTAGAGGCATGTTTGGTCAAAAAAACTATCAGTGACTCTGTCCCAATGAAGGTAGGAAGCTAGTTCTCAAGTTACAGGTAATTTTGAAAAATCAGAAGAGTCATTGGAAGCATTATTTTACATTGCTCACCTAATTTCCACAAAGCCTAAGAGTATTGGTGGAATCCTAGGAGATACGAGCAGGGGATTAGGACTGTCTATAAGCTACTTGCTTAAACTGATTGAGAAGAGACTTTGACTTAACAGTCTTGTTATAGCGGTAAAGTTCTGCCCGAAAAGCTAGCTCTTAGCTAGCACCATAGTGTTCCTTTATGCAGCTTAGTGGTCCACAGCTGATCAAGATAAGATTTAAACAGGTGGGGTAGAAAGTTAGTTAAAATGGGAGAGGGTCAGCAGAGAGCTTAGTAGGTAAGAGTTTCCTTTTCAAGCAATACTATGTGCATGCTCACCAACATATATCAGAATAACAGAGGCTAAAACCTACATTAACTTTCTTTCAGATAACACTTTTGAGTCCTTTAACACAAGAGGCACCCGATTTATTAAAGGGATTCAGATAGTAGCAACTTCTACTTGTGGACAGCAGGGAAAATTTTTCTTTATGGTAAAATTAATTTCTTTCAGATAACACTTTTGAGACCTTTAATGCAGGAGACACCTCATTTGCTAAAGGGATTCAGATAGTAGTGACTTCTTGTTATGGACAGCAGGGGACAATTTTCTTTAGAGTAAAATTAACTTTCTTTCAGATAGCACTTTTGAGTCCTTTAACACAGGAGGAACCCAGTTTGTTAAAGGGATTCAGATAGTAGTGAAGTTTTGTTGCAGTCAGCAGGGAACATTTTTCTTGTGGGTAAATTGACACACACTATACACCTTGGATGTGCAGAGTAAAAGGAAAGTTTTAGGAAAGAACAATGGAGTAGCTATGGAAGTGGAAGGAGGGGAGACTGATGGGATACATCTAGAGCTTTGTTAATAGTTACTTGGAGGAAATTCGTCTACACATCAGTGCATTATTACATAAATTATGTTTGTCCTCTACACACACTGCTTACATGTTTGTATTTGGAATATATTTCAATATGCAATGGGAAAAAAATTGTGATGTACACAGTTTTGAAATTTCACTGCTGCTATACTGTAAATATGACATTTCTTAGTTCACCCTCTCCAACCTTTTGAGAATAATGATAACTGTGCCATGTGCTTTGTTCATTTCTGTTTTACTTAGGGTTGCATATATATGTGATGCACAGAGTGGATAGGTATGAGACTAACAGTATGCAAGTAGTTTATCTTCTTACACATTTGTTCACGTACTACAGGTTCCAGACTTACCCTGACAATACTGAAGTCAAAAGTCATGTGCTTCGGGACTGTCTCTGTCTGATGCTATCCATGCACAGACATTACATAGGTAAGCAATGTTTGTGGTAATGTTTGTGAACATCTGATGGCATTACTTTTAATATTTGTATGTGCTTAGGTTGTTATGTGTATTCCTTTGAAGGTGAGTATGTGTGCTATCATTTGCCTCTTAGTTGCTGTGTGTGTGTGTGTGTGTGTGTGTGTGTGTGTGTGTGTGTGTGTGTGTGTGTGTGTGTGTGTGTGTGTGTGCGTGTGTGTGTGTGTGTATGTGTGTGTGTGTGTGTGTGTGTGTGTGTGTGTGTGTGAGTGTATGTGTGTGCGCACCCCAATATGTCTAGATAGTGGAAACGTGACTTCAGCAGGCCAAACACATGCTCTGTGATGTTTCTAGTTTGAGTGTCGGCTTGTTTCATCCTTCTTCTATGGTTGCGAATGCACTTTTGATAGGTGTGATGAGCCATGGTTCCAGTGTATAATCTGCCTCACCCAGTAGATGGCCTTGTAAAACATCACTCCTAACAAACCTTGTGTAAAGCTGTAAGGTGTGCCATATGTGTGAATTTTAATAACTGCCTGGGTTGCCTGCACAGACATTGAGGATGATCCCTTGGATATTGCAGACAACCTGACAGTTGATTGAGTAGAGCCCTTTCCTATTGATGTATGTCCTTCCCTGTTCACCGGGAGGGGCTTTAATTTCTATGTGAGTGCAGTCTATGGCTCCAAGACTTCAGGGAAGTGTGCTACAGCACAGAATTCCTTTATTGTTCTTGCTCTCTCTTCTGCTGTATGTGGAAAAAAGATGTACTCCCTTGTATGTTGTAGCATAGCATTTGGATATTGGTGAAATATTCTGGAAGCTGAGGCCTGTAATACCCCTAGTATATCCCCTGTGGGTCTCTGGAATGTTCCAGTTGCTAATATTTTTAATGCAATACATACATTAGTTTCAAGTGCATTAGGTTCCCCTCTATTTCCCTTGGATGTGAGATGGAGGTGGCAGAGGTTTCAGATTTCCTGCAGTGTTTCCTTATTAACCCTGTATCACTCTGCTATTTCAATAATTTCAATATCATACAGTCCATGATATGCTAGACAGGGTCTAAACAACCTACTTCTCCTTCTGCAGTATCAGCAGCATAGATTTGAGCCTGTTGCACATATGCATGCAAGAGAACAGCAGCAGCCCCTAACACTGATTTTTTATTTCTAAGTGTGATAGTGGCTGTATTCCAGTGGGTTTGGTGTTCATAGCCAAGGGTTACAACATCTCTACTTGGTTACTTTGCAGCTTCTTTAATGGCTCCAGCATATTGGCTTGGTTCATTTGCATGTAATTTATCTGAATATTCTTTAATAAGTATACTGTTCTGTTTACCTTTGTTTGACTGTAGAGCCATTTCATGAATGCAAAATGGTGTGGTGCGCTATCATGTGCACATCATGCTACAATGCACACAAGACAGTAGCTTGGAAATAAGTTCTTCATGAATGCAGCCCAATATGAAAGATGAAGAAATCCTGCCCTCAGTTATAACATCCTTAGGTTTGACAGACTAAGTAAAAGGGGAGGGGGTGTGGTCATCATCTATAGAAACACTGTTAACCTCACTCCTCATCTTGTTATTCCCCCAAAATGTAGCAATTGTGAAGTATGGATATCACTTTTTAAAACAAATAAGCATAACAGAATGTGCATATAACCTTATATATACCTCTAGGTAATAATAGACATACAGCAGAAGATTATCTCTGCTGGACAAAGCAGAATATCCCCATGAAACCATTATTCTGGGTTATCTAAACATAGATTGGCAAGTTACTAAGTCAGACTCCCCAGCAAACTCAATAAATCTTTACAGTTTCACTCAGCCAATCACCTCCCTCACTAGATTCAATCAAAGCAGTAACAGGCATTCGATGCTACATTGGATCCTCTTCTCTCAGCCAAATCATATAAGAACCTCTGGTTGCCTTCCTGATATAATTAGTGATCAACTTCTAACTTTTATAGTATGTTACCATAGCAATGTAAACAATCCTATACAACCAAGTATGCTATCTTACTTCATTTAACAAGAAGACCTTTATGTCTCACCTAAGCCTCATTAATTGGACCAAACTTAAGACCTTGCCTCTAGATGAAGCGGACACTTATTTCCATACAGCTTTTCTAAATGGTCTTAACAATATACTGCTCCTACTCATACACAAATAATTAAATCAAGCCTTGCACCTGGATAAACTAAACAACTTAATTCACAAACAGATAAAGCCTGGATAGAATGACATGGTAGTAAAACACAAACCAGTTTACAGATTTTAGACAGCTGAGAAATCATGCTAAAAATAAATTAAATTAGACAAACAATACTATTATACCAGTATTCAGCATACATATCAAAACAATCCCAAACTGTTCTGGGCTACAATAAATAATATACTGTATCCTGGCCCCACTACCACACCTCTGTCAAACACAAATAGTACTACACATAGTATAACTATTCCATTCAGTAACCACTTTGTTAAAACAGCACACAGCTTACTGAAAGATAACCCTGCTACTTCTTTCACCCTGCCAGTATGTACTGATTACAATTATTCTTATTTCATGTTTGAACCTGCGCAAATAGCGACCATTAAAAGATCTCTTCAAAACCTAAAATGCACCACCTTAGCCATTGATAATCTACCAAGTGAATATATTAAAATGACAGCAGATGCCTTTAATTACCCTATTTCTATCATGATAAACCAATCAGTAACAGGGAACTACATCCTGGACTCAGAAAATATTTGTAATTCCACTGCACAAAGGTGGAACTTCCACTGAATTTTCCAGCTATAGATTATAGTAATCCTATCTCCTCTATCTATGGTTCATGAAAAATGCATCCAGACTCAGCTTCTCAAATACCTTATTAACAATCAACTTCCTTCTCAGACTCAGCATGGTTTCTGTCCCTACCACAGCACAACATGACCCTCCACAGTTTCACTAACACCATAAGCTTTCACAAAATACAGGTACTCTTGTCTCTTTCTCTTTTCTTAGACCTGTCTAAAGCCGTTGATACAGTTTGACATCAGAAATCACTTACCAAGCTATCTTCTTTAGGACTTAATCACTCATCCCTCTTATGGGCTCAGAGCTATAGGCAACAAGCTGTAAAATGGCAAAGCAAATACTAAACATTTCTCCCTGTCTCTGTTGGTGTTCCTCAGTGATCAGTCCTAGGATCATTACTGTTTAAAAATCATCTCCACATGGAACCATGCATGCCAGCATAGTACAATATGCAGATGACTCTACCCTTATCTGCTCAGCTACTAATGTACTGTACCTTCAGCAGGTAACTCAAGTCTTTCTCATCTATTGAGTCATGGTTACATACCTCAAACCTAATCCTAATGCAAAGAAAAGAAGTTAATACTATTCTTACCAAAACTGTACTAAACCAAAAACAAAGCTTTATCATTACATCAAAAGACAATGCTTCAATAAAACTTATATCACAGACTAAACTGTTAGGTGTTACCAGAGATGAAAACCTAAAAGTTGAACCTCATATTCTTCAAGCCATTAAAAACACACTTAAAACTTGCTGCACTTTAGTGAGCCAGTCCATATCTTTTAGATTCTGTTAGGAAAACCATAGCTTCATCCTATCTTTTCCTTTCACTTCTTTATATAGCTCCCATTCTTACTAACCTGCACTCTTCGTATATGAGGAAACTGGATGCATGGTAAACAAGACAGCTAAATTTGCAACTAACCTTCCAACCAGAACACATCGATGTGTTGTTCTTCAACAATTACATTGGACTAAGCTTCCACAGTATTTCATACTGCACACAACCTAATTTAGAAACCTGAACACTGTCTTTCTTTAAACAACATTCTCCAGCTACTCACCTACAAGAAAACTGCATTTGGGAAATAAATGTTTGCTAAATTCTAGTAAACCTAAAACCATAGCTGGTGATTCACTTTACTCAAAGCATGTCACTGAACTGTGGAACAACATACTGACTGAACTAAAACATCTAGAAAATTTGAAATCCTTTAAAGCCAGATTCAAACAACACCTGTCCAATTCTTGGTTATGCTCCTGCTTTGCACCTGGATAGTCATACCACCTCATCACTCTGACTGTATATTCTTATAACCATTCTCTTTTCTACATGTATATAGCCAACATGTGAATGTCTGCCTGTATTTTTGTATATATCATATGTATGTTATTTGCTTTTCTTTTGCCCATACCTATGTATGTTTTTGGAAACCTGTATTTTTCAAACCCATAAAGACTGCGGTGGTGGTGCTGCGGTAGCATTGTCGCCTCACAGTAAGACGTCCTGTTCGATTCTCAGCTAGACAGTCTTCTGTGTGGAGACATGCTTGAATGGGTGTACCTTCATTGAAGGTTGTGCATCAGGGCCGGCAACTCGACATGTAAAAATCTACCGCCAATCATTAACGGACCGGAGTTCCACTGTGGCGACCCCTAACTGGGAAAAGCCAAAAGACATAACAACTTTGGATAGTTTAAAATTGTAACCACATGCTGTGTTTCTAATGTTTTATGTTTTAATATGAATTACAGGCTACGCTTCTAATGTTTTATTTTTTAAAAAGTAAAAATGGAACTTTTCCCCTTGGGCCTCCACTGAGAAGGGATTTTGCCCAGTCAGATTATCCCAGTCAACAAATGGAAATAAATAAATACACAATTATTCATTGCAACAACCTTACTCTACTTACAAACTAGGCACAAAGTTGGGAATACCACAAAACCAACAATAGCAGATTCGTACCACAGTAGTGGCTGGCACATATATAAATTGCAACATAAAAGAGTAAAAATAACACTGCTCAAACAGTTTGGTCCTCGTGTTAACTCATTCCCTCCAGCTCAGCTCTTTGGAGTGTGTACTTTTAACTCCCAGTGGGTGTGGCTTCAACATTTTAAAAAATGAAGTTATCACATGACAGTTCTAACAAGTACTCATTGACAGAAGTCAAATATCAATACACTTGTGATTGCCGTCATGTATGCTTCCAGATAAAATATTCTGATACCTTGTATGTAGCACGGTTTTGGAATTATTAATGCAAATATGAACAAGCAATACTTGATGCCTAGAGGTGCAGTAGGACGCAACTGCAGAAACACCTGGAAGTGCACTCAGCTGTGTGCTATCAGAGTAAGCTATGCAGTCCCAAAATAATGTCTGAAGTTTCAGCTTGCAGATCTACCTTAAGACATTGGGATGATCCTTGTTAGTTGCTGGTAGTAGTTTAGCAGCTTTTGGTGCTTTACATACCAGTTTGTCATTACCTTGACTGTTAATAATTCAGGTGCTTTCCAAATGGAGGCTGTATAAGTCCTAACAATAGTTGATATCTGTAGCATTGAAGTAGTGAAAATCATGGTCCTGAGCATAAACAGCAGGGTGAGATATTTATCAGAGGGCCAATTTTCATCATAGCAAAATCAGTCCTAGTCTCTGGAATAGGCAATTAACCAGAAACTTCCACAATGCATCAGTTACACCTCCTAGAGTTGCTGTTTGCCAGTGGAACAATACCCTGAAGTCTACTTGTGCTATAAAAATGACTATACAAAAATTTCCATGAAAAAAAATCCCATACTTTCTAGATTTTGTTACATACTTCGGAGTTATACAAATATCCTCTGCTTCTGATAGTTACTCTGTATTATTTTACATGACCTAATAATGATCCCTTTTAATAAGCAAATTCTACTCTAGACTCAGCTATAAACTCAACCAGAGATGGTCTTTCAGTTTACACTCCCCTATTCATTTTTCTCATCCCAAGCTATGACTTTTCCTTCCCTAGTTATTTGCTCCCAAAACCTTAGTTTCTTTGCTAAACTTCTAATCTAGCTTGCCTATTTTATGTACTCGTACTTGGAGTCATCCTTATTGGTAAAATCGCCTTTCTCTATTTATGTTTGCAAACTTCTTTTTTCTAATTTGTAAATAAAATATTCTGTATGTTTTTTTGCTGTTCTCCTTAAGGGCATGCATCCAAAATCTAACTCTGTCTTTGTTTTGAGAAAGCTACCGATGTTTCAATATCATTTCCTTCCACTAGGATTTGTAGTCTTCTGCTTGTATTATGCATATGGACCTTAACTGTGTAGCTCTAAAGTACCTCTTCAAATTGTCAAGAGTCTCCAACTTCTCAATATTGTATAATCTTTTGTTTAGTATTTTCCAACATATCCTTAGCTGCCATAATACAATCCCTTTTAATCTAAACACCTAAATGCTTCAGCTTATATCCCCATAAATATGGGTATTGCTGAGCCAATTCATGTGTGGAACATAGTTTACTATATCCTTTGTTTAATCTTTGTTTATTTTATATCCTGAAAAAAAAAGCATTCAGCTGTCTCAAAGTGTTTCTTGACATTGAAATATCCTTTTCTGTATTCATCAATTGCAAAATAATATCATCTGCAAATAAAGCTAATTTTTCTTTACTACCATACTAGTTATATCCTCAAATTTGGCAGGGTCTTGTTTTCTTTGTCAATGGCTCTAAGTATAAGGTTCTGCTGTTCAAATACAATCTGCCAGACAGGAACCCTCCCAATTTGATTCTTGCTTCTGGCATTTCATATATTTTTTCTAATGGGTCTATGTCAGATAAACGAAAACACAATCTCTCGAACGCTCATCATCATCTTCTTTCGGCTGTTCCCGTTAGGGGTCGCTACAGCGGATCATCTGTTTCCATTTCTTCCTGTTCTCTGCACCTTGCTCTGTCACACCAACCACCTGCATGTCCTCTCATATCAGCAAATAATTATAACATCCAATTTTGTATTGTAGGGGGTTGTGCCCTCCACTCCCCCACTGAATATATATTCCTATTCCGAGGTCAGACTACAGTGAGGAAAGGGCAAATATCCCACTCTTCACTGTACTGTGATCCCAAAATACCACTTCCGATGTTATGATTATTTGCTCATACGAGCGTATGAGAGATTGCATTTTCATTTATCTAAAGTAGACCCTTTCTAATTAATGCAGTTATTCTGTAGGGAAAGAGAAAATGCTGCCAATACTCTTCTCATAAAATTCCAACCAACTTTTTCAAATGCATTCTCATCAAGACCCATCAACATTAAAGGAACCTTCATGAACTTTGCTTACATCTGGATCATCACTGATCTGTCAATCTTTACAAATGTTTGTCCCTCCTCCTCCTCAAAAAAAAAGGTACATAACAGTCATTTTGGCAACATTGCAGCTATTCTCTTAGCCAGTATAGACATAAACATTTTATTGTCATGAGTCAAAAATTGAAATTGGACTAAACGAAGTTGGGTTTAATAGTTATTTTTTTGTCTTCTTTGGGTAGTACAGTTACTATGACTTTCTTCCAAGTGGTAGCACTGTCCCTCCTTTTAAACTATTGTTAAATAAAACCCTTCAGATATTTATCACTTTCTAACCTCCTAACTTATAGACTTCTACAGGAACACGATCTTCTCCTGGGAACTTCCCTGTTAATAGATTATACAGGACAATTTTATCTCAACCCCTCCCTTCTTAGCAATTAATTCTTGATGCTTACCTTTCTCTAACCTTTGCATATTTAAACCTCCATAACCATTTCCATTTGTATCTTTTCTTGATTTCCCAATTTCTCTGCTCCATACAGGTTTTCATATAATTTCTGAAATATTCCTTAATAACTCCATAGGATCTTTGGTTATTTTTCTAGTCATAGGTTCTGTAAGTTTTGCAACACCCCCATCTATTTTCTATTTGTACTCTACACTTCTTAATATAATGCAATACACTTTTTTTCTTGAACAACAAACCAAACAGGAATCTTCATAAACCAGCGTCTTTATTAGGAGAACAAGCAACGGAAAATCCACAACTTAGCGCTTTCACCCTTACAATAAAGGCATCATCAGAGTTGTAATCCATTTTAAAAATCACATGTTTAAATAGGAAAAACTAATAAACACCCCCCCCAGCAACCAATGACAACTAAATGAGGTTTTCAATCAAACTTGTTAGTACTTAAAAATATCTTCCCAAATTGTTAAAACGCATATCCAATTGTCCTGTAAAAATACAATCTATATACTAGTATGCGTTGTTGTTTTGTAATTACAAAACAACAACGCATACTAGTATATAGATTGTATTTTTACAGGACAATTGGATATGCGTTTTAACAATTTGGGAAGATATTTTTAAGTACTAACAAGTTTGATTGAAAACCTCATTTAGTTGTCATTGGTTGCTGGGGGGGTGTGTTTATTAGTTTTTCCTATTTAAACATGTGATTTTTAAAATGGATTACAACTCTGATGATGCCCTTATTGTTAGGGTGAAAGTGCTAAATTGTGGATTTTCCGTTGCTTGTTCTCCTAATAAAGACGCTGGTTTATGAAGATTCCTGTTTGGTTTGTTGTTCAAGACCTTTGTGTTTCTGTTTCTGGATAGAATTGGATTACCCTTTTTTTCTTGTCCAAACCAACAATGCCATTTGTGTTCCATGATATGATTTATAAGGCAGTCTTTCTGATAAGGTGTTATTACTTTTACATACTTTATCTAACATCTTTTGCCTAAGTTGTCATGCTAATCGTAGGTTGTTACATGAAAGTACCTTTTTAACAGCAGCCTTTCTGAACTCATACATATTACCTAAACACTCTATCAAATCCCCCTTTTGCACTCAACAATTCCTCCTCTTTTTGTCCTGTAAGATTCCTCTTAGTCTACAGTACTTTAAGCCTTGATAATCCCTCATTTCTGCCATATTTTAAATTCCATTTTAATTTTACCCACTCCTCAGCTATCCCTTTTGAAGAAATGTGCATCTTCCCAAACAACTCTTGAATCATTTCCAATACCTACTCTTTAAATTCATCTCTTTTTAGTAGGTTAGTAGGAAAGCATCAATGTTGCAATTTTTACTTGCTTTTACCCTGGATCTTCATACTAACAGGCTATCCTAACAAGATATGAAAACAGGTGTGACAGAGTAAAACTGTGGGCATAACATTTTCAGTTTGGTAATCCTATGCCCAACTCAGATGTGGAACATGGTGCATGTTCTGCAAAACAGTTATTGGATGTGCTTCAAAACATTCAATTTAGTACACATATTCCTGTGAAATATCACTTCTGTCCAGTCTTGCCATGTTGTTGTACCTTACGGAATAGTATGTAAATTCTTTCTGTGTTCCTGTTAGTGATTTCACATCTTCCATTCAAATAAGACATATATGTCTTCAGAAATCTACCATATTGTTGTTGTATTTTCCCTTCTAGTCATCCTGAGACAGCCTCACTATTGCATATCAAGTTTAGAATTTCAATGCCCAGGTGTTTCACTAGCAACATTTGGCAGATCAGTTTGTCTATAAATTGAAATAACCTAACCACAGAAGACATATACACTTTTTTTGCAAGAAATGAGGCTGTGGAAAAGGAATACAGAGACTGTACTGCTTAAAGAAAATAGGGATGCCATTCTTGTCATAACCTCCTAAAATAAGGCCACTGCATGAACAGGGATGTCTTTTCAAAGTCCATTATTATAGCTGCCACTTGTTCTGACACCTTACATGTAAGTGTAGATAGTATTTGCCTAAGTGCGAAGGAAGACAGTGGTAATAATCAGCTTGAGTCTATCAGTTAGAATCCAGGAACAATGTTTTATGATCCTACTAAATAAGGAGAGAAGCCTCTAATTCTGAGTGTAGAAAGGGAATCTACCTTGATTTGGAAAGACTGTCATTACTGATAAAAGGCAGGTTAGGGTTAGCACCCATTATTACAGAGGGTGTGTGTGTGGGGGGGTCTGCCTCTGTGCACCACCTTATTAATGGGTGCTAACCCTAACCCTGTACCTTAACATCATTAAAACCTTCCCCTTCCCATAACACTGCCACTACACAAGAAAGACTCAGAGACACAGACATTCACAAATACACACAAACAACACTACATCTATCCCCTAACCTGACCCTTACCTTAAAATACACAAACTCACATACAAACACACAACACACATCCTTCACTCATCCCCGACCCTACCCCTAACACACACACACACACACACACACACACACACACACACACACACACACACACACACACACACACACACACACACACACACACACACAAACACAAACTGAGTCCACCCATTTATATATCCACTGTTTTGCCATCTGTACCATCGACATATCCAGCATTTGAGCATCTACACTATAGACATTAAATGGACTTATCTGAGTGAAGTGCTTTGATGAGCCACTTTTGTTTTGTAAGACCCTCTGTGAAAATCCAGCCAATTTTTATCAGGGAAGTAAATATTGTGGGAAGAAATAGCCAGGGAATTGTTATGGCTAGGCTTGTATAGGCCATAGGGCCGATAGACTAGTACCAAACTATGAACCTATGAACCTATGAAATCAAGCATTCTCTATAACTATATTTAAGCATTGCTGAAGAAAGAGGGTAAACTGAGTTGCAACTACTTTTAGACTTAAGAAATATGCTTATGATGCCATGTATTCCTGTTCTCTTACAGTTAATACATCTACTTCTCTCATTTTCATCTGCCAGTTATCAGGTTTTCACCCACTGGCACATGGGTGTGGTGGACGTATGCTGTCTCTTATCCACTTTCCTTCCTATTCCATTTCCTACCTTTTAGTTCACTTTCTTGCTATTCCTCACACAAGTCAATTAACTTTCCTGCCCTTTTCTGATTTTTGGGGAGCATGACAAAAATTAGAGACTGTTTCTCAAGCTCTTTCTTTATTTAAAAAAAGATTTGTGCTTGACATGCAAAGACCTGGTATTTGTTTCTATTCTGGCAAAAATAACTGAAGTACATTCTAATATTAAATCCACAAACAACTCCAAGATAAAAGCAAATAACAATGTGTTACATGTGCAAAAGTCCTTTGCCACTATAACATCCAAGGGTATTTTATTTATATATTTTAGATTTTCTTTAAGAAACAAATAAAAAGGTCACATATTCTACACTTGATTTATGTACAAGCGCTGTGATTTCAAAATTTTGGAAATTCATATTCAGAATCACTCATAAATTTACACCACCAAATTATTTTCTGTGAAGCTGTTTCTGATATTTTCATCAACCAGTTACATATCTTATCTATTTCTTTTGTCTGTCTGTCTTGGTTTATCTCTATCACCCTCCCCTCTCACACACACACACACACACACACACACACACACACACACACACACACACACACACACACACACTTGGAAAAAAATGTATTCCCTAGTAAGTTTTTTTTTTTAATTAATTCATTAATTTGTGCATTTATTTGAAATTTGTTAACCAGATTAGAAGATTGGTATAAAACCCTTTTTAGCCTCTACCTAGTTCATACAGCATATGTAGGAAATAAACAATTTGCAACTGAAAAACATGGACTAACAGGAGTACAAAAAATGCAATAACATTCCAATAAAATACAGTTAAGCAAGTAAACACAGTTACTATCCTAAAGCAAGTAAACACAGTTGCTATCCTAACAACAGTCCCCCGGATTTACTAATTTTCCATGTAGGACTAGATTAGTCTTACATGGAAGCCCCAGTCTAAGAGTATGACGGCAGTGCGCCATGCATATTAATGAGGGCGCGCTGCCTCAACTCTAAAGCTTACATGGAGCATGGACGAGTGTAGAGGGCGTGTCGGACTGCCGAGCCGTCCAAAAATCCATGCCCCTGCAATGAGGAAACTCCACAATTTCGAGTTACATGAGTGAGTCTGCTCACATGTGCACAATCCCCCATATGTTAAACTGACAAAATTAAAAATATTTTTTTTTTCTTCCGATATAGCTTCCCGTATTTGCACGGGTTTGCCCATTGCTTAGCTACAGTTAGCAGCTTAGACACCAGAAGAGGATAATAAGAAAAATATATACAAATTACACAAAATATTGATAGCATAGTGGTTAGATCCTTCGCCCAAAGAGGAGGCATTCCTGGTTCAAGTCCCACTACTGTACGTTCCATTTTCTGTGGGAAATCTGCATACAAAAATATTTCCTGATATTTTTTATGTATAAATTTTGTAAAAAGCATTGAAATGTTAAATGTAGTAGTGAATGAATTATATATATATATATATATATATATATATATATATATATATATATATATATATATATATATATATACATATATATAAAGGTGAAATGGTTATGCATTCTGAGGCATGAGTACCCTATTTGAGCATATTTAAATACAATTGCGTGTAGCTGCGCACCGCGCTAACCAGTGCAAATGAAATGTATTTGTGCATAGCTGCACACCGTGCTAACCAGCGCAATATCGGGCAACATCAGGCAACGTCGAGCAATGTCGAGCAACATAGAGCAACGTTGAGCAACGTTGGGCAAAGTCTGGCAAAGTTGAGCAAAGTCGGTTAAACACGCTCACACCTGCATTACTGTACCTTAACCAGTCAGGTCTGGTCAGCAGGAAAATAAAAAGCAGTGACAGGGCTCGAACTCAGGATACCGTGCACTATAGTCACAGTACTTAAACACTAAGCCATGACAGCATTTCATAAACATTCACTTTCAACAGACATATCTATCAAAGTAATTTTAAACATTTCCAACATCAGCTAAGCAGGCATGCCTACAGCTGATTTTTTCCAAAACTGGCCAATCATAAATAAGTGTGGGAAATGAGGCATATTTAAGCTCCACAGGTGGGAATACTTGCTATAACTGGTTGTAGCTTCCTTCTGCAGTCAGCATGGCTGGTGTTGGAGAAGGCACTCAATTTAGAGCGCAACGCTGTGGCATCCAGGAATCCAAAGTAATGGTTTGGCTCCTTGTCCACTATCATGAGGAAAGACTCCTGCGGGGCCAGTACCAGGGTACCCAATATAAAATGGAAGCCTGGAACAGTCTTACTCATGATCTCACCAGTGCCACTGGTGCTCCTTGGACTGGTGAGCAGGTCAGGTACCATTATTCTGACCTGAAGTGATGTAGGGAGGATCAACTGGACCAGTGGAGCCAGGAATCCCGTACAATGCCTAATGTCCCAGTACTGAGTAAGTAGTCATTGTATTAAGTAGTTAAGAATTGCTATGCTTGTCTATACTATGGATAGGTATGTCTCAATATCACTGCATTTACTTCACAGCTGCAGGTGTCTGGGCTATGAACCAGCAAGCCCATGAAGATAGGCTGCAAAGGCTGCGTCATCAGGCAGGTTAGTAATTATTCTGCATGTACTGTTATATAAAATAAATGAGAGAGCCTTCAAAAAAGTCTTTTAACCCAATAAATAAAGTTGTAATAATCCTTTAATAAATGTATGATTCATGGAGTGCGTCTGTGTCATTTTCTTTGATATGTTGTACTGTTGCATTCTACAAATAGTAATGTTGTATTAAGCAGTGTCAACCCACATTTGGGTAGGCCCATATAATGTGGATGAAGGGAGTGCCAGTAGCTTGTATGCATATCTACAGCCCTCAACTGTTGGTTCATGGCCAGCATGTACACTTTAATCTGGCACATGAGTAGCTTGGTATTGTGTTCCCCAGAAATGTCAGTGTGCTGCCAGAAATGTAGGGAGCTGTTAACATATAACTGATACTTTCACCTGAACATATCTAGATAAGTATATTAAAGTATATCTGTCAGTGTACTATCTTAGCAGTAGTGCGTGTGAGCAACTCTCAAAATATGTTGCAGTAACATCTGCATCTTGGACAGTTTGTATGTAAGATACAGCTCATGTATATAATGATCTAGCAAAATCCAATTACACAATATAAGGACATTGGGTAGTGTAATAATACATGTAAGGGACATATAACTGCAGTTAATAGGAATGTAGTGGAAACTAGAAGGATATATAAGTTGTTAATTGAGCTATCTTTTCCCACCCTACTGTATGTGCATAAAAATGCAATTCCAAACCTCATTCGGTATGTCTAATCTCAAAACATTTGTTGGGACATATGTCTTATTGGTTTATAAGTATTTGCATTTATTTCTATGCATGTGCCCTGTTAAAATACTACAATATTGGTGGCCTGTAGCCATCAGTTCAACCTGCATGCTGTTGTAATGTCCACTAATGTTCTATATATGCATGTGTTATGCTTGCTTTTCAACTGTTGAAATTCTGGTGTGTTGGTTTAATGGGAATACTTCTGCATGCTGTTATAATTAATTGGGAATGCTGTTGACTGTTACTAACCCATATCTTTATTAAACTCTCCAAAAGATAGTTCTTATAGGAAGGCCAGTCCCAGTTGACCCACCTGTCCCACCTCAGCTGGCCATGGCACATGGCACCAGCAGATCTAGTGCCCAGCCTGGGACCTCCTCCTCCGTTGGCCCTGTGCCACTTTCAGGTGGATGTGCTGCAGGGGATGGGCTCAGCCCCCCCGTGCAAGCATGGGCAGAGGGGCGCCTATCACTCTTTGAAAGGTCTGGGCTGTGGGTGCATAGAGAGATTGAATGTTCTGTTGCAGAACCCCTACGCCAGCTTGAGGCCCGAGTGGCGCAACTCCTGGGTCAGCCTGCCTCTCCTACACAGCCCCCAGAACAGCCACCCTCTGGGCCGTGAAGGTGCAGTGGTGACTGCCGATGGGTGGGGACCTCAGTCCCACTGTTTCCATCTGGGGGCTCATGGGCTTGCGATTTCCAAACATCCCTCCCCGTCAAAGGTGTTCACCCACCACATGTGTCATATACCGTCCCTGTATGTATCTGGTTTGCCTTGTCTCTTTACCTCCCCAACCTACCTCCCCAAATATACCTACTTCCCCTACCCCACATTCCACTCTCACCTGAAAAAAAAAGGGCAATCTGCTCCCAAAACAAAAATTACGCCCCATACATAGCTGCCCATTTTGCACACGTCCACTGGACGCATGAAATGTTATTTAATTGGCATTACAACATGCTTTGTTGTCCTCACCCCTCTCTCATGCATTGAAGGGTTCATATCTACCTCCAAATTTGTTGCATATGCACAGCTGTTGCTGTTGAAGAAATGGGCAGCTATGGACCTTCCCTACACCCGTCCTGCACATCCCGAGCTATTTTCCATACTGTCTTTCCCTTTTTGTGCCCCTTTTTCACCACTTTCCTATCTCCCCATTTTTCTTTTCTTTCAAAGAAATTAGCATGGGGGGAGCGGGAGTAAGCACTATTAAGCAGTAGTTAGCGGGTTTGAGAGAGTTTGCGCTTGTTTGCACTTGGCTAAGCAATGCGCAAACCCATGCAAACCCGCTTACAACTGCTTAAAATTGCCTTAGTCACTCTGTATGTGAGGGCCCTTGTTCTGCTCAGGAGCAAAATAAAACACCTCTGTAAGTCTCGAACCTTGCACACACTACACAACATGAAGTACCACTAAGCCACAGTAGATATACATCAAGTTGGTGCTTAAATAATTATATCATGCATCAGAATGAGTGAATGTAAAGGAAAATTAGGAATACCATACCACACAACTTGTTCTGTGGATGTTGACCAACAGTTGTTGTGGGATTACATTACATGACTGCAATAAGAGAAGCAGCCTGTCTAGCAGAAAATAATGTTACCATCACTTTCAACCCCACACTGTATCACAGCAGGACAAACACTGGCAAATCTGTTTAGGGCAGAGGCCATACCTCTCAACTGTCCCTAATTTTCAGGGATGTCCCTGATTTTGACACAAATTTTAGCTCTGTCCCTCTGAATCCCTCCTAAAACTACTGACTTTGGACAGAAAGGTGGTGAATTACACTTAATGAATAATGACAATAATTAAGAGTTAGATACTTTTACTTCAGAAAAGGTGTGTTAATTCATATGCTCTGATTCTCTCTCAATGTCTCAACTTAATGGCATTAATATTTTAAAGGTGTCCCTGATTGTCCCTGACTTTTTCTTGGCTTTTCCCTGGGTCTGTTCAAATATGTACCTGATTGGTTGAGAGGTCTGGCAGAGGCAGAATCACAGAGGCATATCAGCCGTTCTGCTGTTACACACTGTGCAAATAGCTTTGGAAGGAGTTTCGGAAGCATACCCTTATGTAGGAATACAACACTGAAATACAAATGGATGCAGCCATGTACTGGTATCCACCAACTGTTAGAATGCCATTGCTCTATTGCTGAAAAGACCTGTGTGGTGCACAGACAAACAATAACAGGCTATTCTCTGGCTATCATGTGGATAGGTCCACAGTTGGGAGTTAAGCAGACAGACTACTTGCCTTGATAAACTAACATGTACACAGCAACCCTGTAAGTCCAGCAAGATAAAATCCACACAATACTACTTATGCTGTCTGTACTTCTGCACCCCTACCCAAATGTAGAATATACCTGTGTGTGCAGGGTCTACCAAGGATGTAGGTAAGCATACTCACTGTACTGAAATGTGTCCAGTTTTTCTGAGCAGCTTGTGCTAATGTCAACACTAAAAAAGCACAAACTGTTTAGAACTGAGTAAATGAATATTCACAGTATAGCAGTTCACAAATAATTCTTGTGCCAAAGGAATACATCTCAATAACTAGCTTTGTATGGCAGTTAATTGTAACAGTTGAAAAGAAAGTACATCTTTCCATGTATCTTGGGGTAGCATTTTGAGGGGTGAGTACATTTCTACACTGACAAGTGGGTACTGGAAGCAGCTACATTAGGTCTGAGTACAAAATGTAAATCTCTGGTTACACCCCTGGCTTCTGATATAAGAACTATACCAACCTTCTGTCTTAAACGATGATGTACACTCCAAACAAGGATGATCTCCACCTTGGAAAGCTGAAAGGGCCACACCTACATGAGTCAGCAATTTCTAGTACTGGGTTGCTATGACAGTGATTACTGCAATTACTACACAGCAGGCTGCATGCAATTAGGAAATGGTGGCCACTAACTGGTGCAGAGGCCATCACATGCTCATGTGCAAATTCCTACAAAAGCAGGCTGTAATCTCTACCAACAAACTCAATAACTCTATTGCAGAGACTAACAGAGAGAGAGACAGAGAGAGAGAGAGAGAGAGAGAGAGAGAGAGACAGAGAAAAGGAAAAAGAAACATTACCAAATCATACAAAGGAAAGGTATGTGACACGTATGTATTTACTGGCATGTAGTAGATGTTATTGAAGAATAGTCTACATAATGTGAAACATTCATATGTGGCAGCAGCACTTCTTTATGCACAGATGTTCTGCTTAACTACTGCTATGGACAATACTGTGTGTACCTGTGGGCAGTGGGACATACATGTGAAATGTGTAGCTCAGCATTAAATGTCAAAGATCTGATCCATGTTATCTGTGTTATGTACAGTAGTGTGGCCAATGGCTGTTGGGGGAATTAGCGCTGACATTATAAAAACATGGGTGTGACAGAACAACACATGCATGATAGTCATATTAAAGTGTAGCTTAGCACTGACAACTGTTGTAGCAGTCTAGTATGCTTATCTAGCATCTGTTGCCATATATACCCCCCCTAATGTTAGTCTGTGTTCATATGTGACACCTGTTTGTGTTGCAGCAAGGCCCAACAGTTCAGCTGTGAGGTCCAAGGACTTACAATAGTGTGGACCTTGTGTGTGTATGCCACACATATACAGAGAAATATATATGTGTCATATATATTCACATCTGTATATGTGCATAGAGCAGGGGACATATTGCAACTGTTTGTGAAGGGGGGAGATATATATGTTGGTGAAGGTTAGTATGCACATATTTGTATGTAGGTTTTAGTGTGCGACAAACAAGACAGCATACAGTGCTGTTATATGACATGGGGTGGTTAAACACTGTGGGTGGTTTGTTCAGTTTGCAATGTTGAAGCCAGTAAGGACTGCTAAAGCAACCTGGGCTGTGAACACCTTCAATGCATTTATCCCAAGACTGTGCAATTTTATTACATTACTGTACACCTGAAATCCTTTGTATAATTGATATTCTCACTATGAAAGGTGAAATGTATATGTGCCTACATATATATGTATATGTAGACAAATGGATGTGTGTATGTATATGTACATATACACACACACACACACACACACACACACACACACACACACACACATATATATATATATATATATATATATATATATATATATATATATATATATATATATATTTATATATACTCATACACACCTACATCTACTTGTTGCAATAGATTCTCTGTACTGTTGACTGACTGTGATGGTCAATATGTTTGTGAATGCGTCAAGGATATGTATCTGTGGGATAGCTTAGTGGGAAACTATTTATGTTATGGTATTATGGGTCCTTGCTTTGATCCTAGCAAAAGCTGTGTATTCTGTTGCTAGGCAGAACAAGTGCTATTGCATACAGTGTGATTAAGTCCCTTGGTTTTAACTAGGGTGTGTCATTGGAGGCTAACGCACTACATCTGTGATTATTGATTGGTACTGATATTGAATGCAAATCCTGTGTGTACTGTAGTACTACTTGAAGCTCTGGGCCTGTACAGCAAAGTATGGTGTATGTCCACATTGCCTGCATCCACTGTTTTGTGTGTTCATTGTATTCATCACAGATTACATTTCTCAACATTAAGGTTGTGTAAGTACTGACACACAGTACTGTATAGCACACGCTGAAGGCTTATCTGGGTTGTCATACCTTTGTGTCCTGTAATTATGTCTAATGTGTGTGTTGGTATGTCTGTAACATGTCCTTTGACATATGTGCGGTAAAACATATAACTGCGTATCTAGCAACATTCATAATGTACTACAGCAGTATGTGACCTATATTCCGAATTGTGCACATATTTTGGCCACGGGTTTGGCATTAACAAGTTATGTGGTATAATAGTAATACATTTACTGGACACTACACTGATTGTGATGGATGATATATTTCTTTACACATCAGCTTGATGTATATCTGCTGTGGCTAGGTGGTGCATCGTGTTGCATACAATGTGCCTGGTACTCTTGCATAGTCTTATATAGTGATTTTATTTTGTTGCTGTGCAGAACATGGTCCATTAGATAGAGAGTGAGCAAGGCACTTTCAAACAGTGGGGTGAGCAGTAATAAATGGCAGTTACAGTGTTTCACTCTCGGTTAGCTTATAGGCTGTTATATATGGCAGTTCAGTGATATCTGTACTGTATAATGTTATATGTGCCATATGACTTGCTCAGACATATTTTTGTATTTATGTCTTCCAGGGATCATGGCCCACTGCAGGAACCCGTGTTACAGTAGTACTGCAGATGATATTACTAGCAGTATGATTCATTACTACCGTCTCATGTTCTCATAAACCAGCCAAGATCAGCAGGAGCGTACTGCAATGTGGCAAGATGTTGTCCGCAGGGTCAATGAGGTAGGCCTGCAAAACTGGACATATGACCAGGTACGCCACCACTGCAGTGATCTTCTCAGACATGTTTGTCAGCGTGCCGCTGATGTGCGTAGACAACAGCTTGCAACAGGAGATGGTGTTAATATCCATCCCTCCCTCACCAGAGTGGGGGAGCTGCTCATGAGCCTGGTGGCACCTGCCCAACAACAACAGCAGCAGACATGCACCATGATGGAGATTGGAGCCACCCAGCAAGCACACATGGAGCATGCAAGTAACATGGCATATCTGTAGGCTACTGTTATCTGTATTGGTAGATCATGCATATGTGAGATGTGGCGTGTGTCATTAAAAGATGTGGATCCTGTTGTTGTGCAATACGGATCATTTAGAACATAATCTGTAGCCCTGTGAATGTAAACTGTTGTTGTACTGTAAGATTGCAAACACAGTAGCAATGCCACAGTTGTGGCCACTGACAAACTGTCTGATCTCTATGTAGGTCCATCTGGGGTGACATCAAGGCAATGGACAGATGCTGGTGAGTGTGTTCTACATTTATTATTGTAAATAAAAAGTGCATGTCATAGTTAAGGTGTAGGCCATGTACACATGTAACACACCTACCCATAATGCATGCTGTGCATGTTTGGTGTAAGAGCACGCACATCTCACTAATGTGATTAGCTGCCTCAAACACATGCAATACCCAGACCATCTCAAACAAATATGGCTAGACTGTAGTGACCATTGGATAGGCACAGTTGATACTCAACATGCACATAACATACACATCTATGTCATACACAGAACATTTTAACATGCTACACATAAAGGATTCCAAAACCCTCTGTAAAGACACAATCCAGTAGCCAAAATCTCATCCACACATTACACATAATATACCTGAGGGGTAGAGGCCTATCCTGGGGCATTTAAACACTCTGCAACACACTACACATTCATGTCAGGGAATGTTCCTTACTGGCCTCCTTACAAACTCATGTAACAACTGGTTGTGAAATGGTGACTTTAGCCAAGGTCGTACAGTTCTAGAACAGCATGATTAGTGCTGGTTTGTGAAACATTTATAGCCTTGAGTGACCACATGATGCTTCATGATGATGGCCTATAGTACTATACCCCATCCAGTTATTGTAACCACAGTACTACACATAGCTGTCATTGTTACACACCATAATGATGTGTGTGTGTGTGTGTGTGTGTGTGTGTGTGTGTGTGTGTGTGTGTGTGTGTGTGTACACATATGCACCTCTAAACAGTATGCATACCAATCACCATTTGCACCACTGACACATATATGACTTGTGATGCTATTGAGTGGCTAGGTCATATGACACATATTGGGCATGTGTAGTGTTTAAATATGCAGTTGTGTTTTAGCATGCCATGTCATGGATGAGACTGGCATGTCCACAATATGATCTACACTCACTATAAGTACCATACATTGGGTATGTGGCCGAATGGTATTCCATCAATTATCCATGCACCACTGATGATGTTGTGTGAATACTCATCATGCATGTGCTAAAAATGTGTCGACAATAATTTGCTAAAGACAAAGTGGCTGTAATCAGCATTGGATACCAATCTGACACACAGATACACATCCAGCAAAGGTATGTACACTTGTGAGTTATGGTGCACAGTACATTACAGGGTTATGAATACCTGCACAGCAATGTTGTGTCCATGTATTCATTGTGTTCCAGGGGGAGGGCCATCACCTAATAACAAAACTCATGCATCAAAGCCATGTATACTGTTAGCAACAAGGACTGACTACACTTGCACTGCATGCTGTTGAGCAACACATGTCCTGCATGCTGACATGTGTGATATGACTGTTTTGCTTGTGATACTGTACCCCACCATCACCTGCTATTGTGTATATTCTGTGATTGCTGGTGTTGTGTGTGTCTACTTTAGGGAGGAGTGTAGTTTTGTGTGTGTGCATGTGTGCAAGTGTGCATGTGCGCATGTGTGCATATGTGCATGTGCGCATGCGTGCATGTGTACATGTGGTCTGAAGTCATGTTCAGGTCTTAAAGTGTGTTTCCTGTTTTCCTCTCACAGGTGGCAAGGTGGGGCTGGTTCATACAGCAGGGAACCTGATGTCACTGAGACAGACAGTGATGATGAGGATAGGTGTGTTGAGGCACAGGCAGGTTTTTCAGGGTCTGCTGTTGGGCCACCAATTGACAGTACACAAGTCTCCACCCCATCCATGCACACAGTCATACTGCCTGTACATCCATCATCACCATTGCCCTTAGCTGAGGGGCAGTGTACTGTTGGCACTGGCCAGGACAGTGTGGTATCTATGGCACATATATCAGGACACAGCAGCCATAGCCAGATGTCTGGAATGGTACCACATAGGCAGATTCCCAGGGGTTCTCATCAGAGCACTGCTGGTCATCATGCCCCTGGCAGACGTGCCACACCTCTTTTTACCACACACATGTTCCAGGCTGTCATGGAGGCACAGACACGACTGGGGCGGTACACCAGACAGGGGCTAAGGGCACAGAGGGCTCATTACACCTCTGTAAATGACAGTATCTGTGACCTAGCAGGTGCCATACATAACTACACTGAGGTCATTGATAGATGTTGGGGTGAGACATTGGATGTCCTCTACAATGTCATGTCCATGCATCAGGACAGTGTGGGATGGTTGAGACGTCAATGTGGAAGTATGCCAGCAACATCACCAGCTGGAGGTCGCCGTGGACGTCCAGCAAGTCACAGCCACTCCCGTAATGCCAGTACCAGCCCCAGCAATATTGGGGGGGCTTTCCATAGACTGTCCTAGCAGACCACGTGCAAGTGTCTTTGGCCAGTCCCAGCAGGGACCTGGATCCAGTGGACATATGTCAACCTCTTTGGATAATACCCAATCTGGATTAGTACCTGATACTGTCTGTAGCACCCCTGCAAGGCACAGGTTCTGTATCTGTGGCCAGAGACAGTGATCTGTAAAGCCTGCCAGGTACAGTCTGTAACTGTCTCACAAATCCCCATATATGGCAGTCACATGGTGGAACTGTGTGCATGCAGACAGACACACACATAAACCAGACAACTAGGGCAACCACATACCCACACACATGACATCAACATTGGCCCATAACAATACTCATGACCCTCGCGCAGACACGCACACACACACACACACACACACACACACACACACACACACACACACACACACACACACACACACACACATGTCAATTGTATGGCTCAATGTAGGCCTCTGGCAAACCAACAACACACCCTGTGCATATGATGAAACCTGTGCCACCTCCTGTCATCTGTAACACTGATGCAGGAACAGGCTAACATGGTGCTGATGCACAGGGTGACTTTAATAAAGTATAGCAATGGTTGAATGTGTAGCATGTTGTCAGCAGTAAAGTGTAATGATATCCTTGAAGGTGTAGCTTAGCAGGCATGATGCATTAAAGCTGTAATTAGCAATGTTGTATTGTTTTCACCAGTGTTTAGTCCAATTGTTTGTTTGCCCATGTGCCACTTGGCAGATGTGTGTGTAATTGAGTCAGCATGCATTATACAGTGGACAGTAAGTGTGGGGTGTGTGCAACACAGGTTTGCAGGTGTCTATTTGTGAACATGGTGGAGGTGCACTGTCTGCATGTACATGCATATTGGACACATGGGCAGGGTGACATGCCCTGTATCGGCCAGTGTTAACACTCCATAGTTTCTATTGGTGGCCAGTATGCATTGTACTACACACATTTTGGAACTTGAGTACACATGTGTGTGTATGACATGGGTTAACACTGTGCTGTGGGTGATGCTGTTGTTGCCATCTGTCATTGGTTTGCATTACTAAGATTAACACTGTCCCATCTGCATAATCCTTTAGTAATGCATGCTGTTCACCTACAGGGTTGCATGGACCATGCTATCACAAACACAAGAAATTCTCACTTATACAGTAAAAGTGCATTAATCTCATGGACCTCTGCCATAAACTAAATATATAATAGAAGGTGTGAAGTTGTACCAAAAAAGAGTTACATACCAAGAAGGGATAACCTCTCTCGTCAGTATCATTGGGAAAATACAATCCCTCAATAAACATACAAGGCAAGCTTCAAAATACAAAATGGCAAGGATTCCAAAGACAACACTAAAGCTTTCTTTAGTGTTGTTTATAATCTACAGGGGAAATATCAGATCAGGTCACAGTTAATGTAAATGGTCACAAAGTACACTTATCTGACTGACCTTACCAATTTCTTGTCAGACAATTTGAATGTGGATTTCACCACCCTGTCATTACGCAAGAGCCACATTTCCAGACCTGAAGAATGTAAAACCTGATGATTCACATACACTCTAGTTAAAACATCTCTTTACCAAAGTCTACACCACAGTGGCAATGGTAATGGACAGTGTCCCTGGCTGTGCCATACGCAAGCTGACATATGAAGCCACCACTCACCTAAACACTCTGTCCAGATGCAGCCTCTATACAGGTTACATACTTGTGGAATGATGCACGGTAATGGTGTTCACAGTCCATAAGGGTTGAGCTACAACGTCTTCTTCTTCTTCTCCTTTCGGATGCTCCCATTAGGGGTTGCCACAGTAGATCATCTGTTTCCATTTCTTCCTGCCCTCTACATCTTGCGCTGTCACACCATCCACCTGCATGTCCTCTCTCACCACAGCCATAAGCCTCATCTTAGGCATTCCTCTTTTCCTGTTACCTCGCAGCTTCATCCTTAACATCTATTTCACACTATACTCTGCATCCCTCCTCAGCACATGTACAAACCAACTTAATCCTGCCTATCTGGTTTGGTCTACTAACCTTCAAACCTGGGGTGACTCTCTAATATACTTATTCCTAAACCTGTCCACCCTCGTCACACCCAGTGCAAATGTTAACATAAATTGATTAAGGGTAGAACTACAACCGATCCTGGAAGCTCTCACCCTATAAGCCAGATGGGCAGCGCAGTGGTGCAGCAGTTAATGCTGTTGCCTCACAGCAAGAGGCTCTCTGGTTCGATTCTCAGCTGGGTTGCCTTCTGTGTGGAGTTTGCATGTTCTCCCTGTGTTCGCGTGGGTTTCCTCCCACTTTCTGCAAAGACATGCTTCTGGAGCATTTCTCCCCGGGCCTCCACTGAAAACAGGATCTGTGGAACCTAGTCAGACTTTCCCGGTCAACAAATGTTAAATAAAAAAAAAAATAAAAAAAAAGATAAATGTTTTCTGGAAGGCTATGGAGCACAGCATTATGGAACTCATTAACGGAGACATTATGAACCTGCAAACACTGCACCATACCCACTTAGGTTCTCTAAAGGCCAGATCATGGCTCTTACACCTAGTAGTCTTCAAGCCAGTTAACAAGGCTATAGGTGAGGGAGGGGAGGTCCACACAGCCAAGTTATAGCTCACCAGCAATTCATACCCATCCGACATTCTGGTATTATACATAACCTCAACAGACTGACCATAAACGATTGTTGGATGATGGATTGACAACTGATGCACGGATGTCAGACACACAGTAAAATTTGCAGCCTCCATGTACAATTCTATGCCAGTAACAAGTGGTATTCACCTGCACTCAGTCCTGGGACCACTCCTGTTTGGCATATAGCTTTCTTAGGTACAAGCAAACACAGTCAGGATATGTCTGCCACGTTTGATGAAAATGCATACTGTGGGCTATACTTTATTCTCCAGATGACACACACATCCTCCAAAAGGGTATCATAGAGACAGATACCTGGTGTCAAACTCATGCTGTAAAGCTATAAGCCAAAGAAAGCATAGTTATCCACTTTTAGAAAACAAAGTATCCCCAGAGTGCCACATAGGTAGTAGCCCCCAAAATGTGGAACAGGTACTAATGTATACATAAGGCCATGTGTTTAGTCATTTCTCCTTTGATAATCACATTACCAAAGGGTTTTGGAAATCCCTCTGTGGAGCACATAAGCAATAAAGGGTTTGCATGCAGATCCACAGAGGTTGTTGCACACCTAGAATGATTAGTCATCTTTGCCAGAATTTGCTTGCTTTGGAACAGGATTCAAATTTACCTCAAGCATAAATCCTCACTCACACTCTTCAATAGAAACCGTGATGAGTGGATGTGAAACAGAAGACGTAGCTCACGGATCACTGCAGTGGCTAAGCTTGTCACAAGCATACAGAAGTGACCTTAGGTGACCTAAGGTCTGGAAAGTGCCAGCACGCTCTGGCAAAGATAACAGATGCATTCATGGAGAAAGCAAAGTACCCACCTATGAAATAATTGAGGTCACATGTATGTATATGACTTTGCCCCACAGCTACCTTTCATGTGTAATGCACATACAGTTGTCATTGTGATATGTCATACACTAGAAAAATCAAAATCCACCCCGCATTGACCAACACCTGGAACACACACAGTCCGCAAATGTGAGATTCAAACTCCTTCCTAAATACATTATTATACTACAGCAGTACACACTTACACGGCACACTACACACATTACTGGGATTTCTCCTTTCCACAGGTATATTTGTAGGATGATGACATCATCAGACTTGACAAAGATGAGTATACCACTTTTAAGGGGTGTGAGTAGTCTCCAAAAAGGTTGCTCTCCCCAGGAAGGCGCACATATTTAGCAAGTGCAAGATTCCAACCCACCCCTAACTACAGTATGATAATGCAACATTATGCATTTACATGACATCCTATACACATTACTGGGATTTCACTTTTCCACAGGTATATTTGTAGGATGGTGACATCATCAGACTTGACAAAGATGAGTATACCACTTTTAAGGGGTGTGAGTAGTCTCCAAAAAGGTTGCTCCTCTCTAGGAAGACACATGCACTCAACCACACACAGTTGGCAAGAGCAGGATTTAAACACCTACCTTATTACATTAAGATACTACAGCAGTACACGTTTACACAATGCACTATACACATTACTGGGATTTCACTTTTCCACAGGTATATTTGTAGGAAGATGACATCATCAGACTTGACAAAGATTAGTATACCACTTTTAAAGGGTGTGAGTAGTCTCCAAAAATGTTGCTCCTCCCCAGAGAAACACACACACTACCACAGTGGGCAAGTGTAAGATTCAAACCCCTACCAAACTACATTATAATACTACAACAGTACACATTTACACAACACGCTATACACGGATTTTGCTTTTCCACAGGTATATTTGCAGGATGGTGACATCATCAGACTTGACAAAGATGATTATACCACTTTTAAGGGGTGTGAGTAATCTCCAAAAAGGTTGCTCTCTCCCCAGGAAGAGACAGACACACACACAGACACACACACAGACACACACACACACACACACACACACACACACACACACACACACACACACACACACACACACACACACAGTTGGCAAGTGCGGGATTCTTAATCCAAACTAAGTATGTCTTTACACTTCAGCAAGCAGTATGGAGTTACAGGGTGCAATACAGACATTACTTGCTGACAGTTTGCCCAAAGTTTTTTTTTACATTTGCTAACCTCAGCAGGCTTATCATACTAGGTGTATTGTGAGTGTACTGTATGCATAGGCCATGACCATATCATATATGGGTTGATGCACCACATGCTGGCACACAAAGTCAAACCAGTGGCTAAGCTCTGTCAACCCAATACTGGACAATACAGTCAAGAGGAGTAGGGTCATATAACCACAACCCCAACAGTCTTACATAGACCTACAATATAAGCACCAGCAAAACACACACTTAAATACACATTACCATACTCGGAGAATACAAATATTAATCTGAAAAAGAGAGAGTGTCCTCCTAAGCAGACAAGCAAGCAACATGCACCTCCAAGCACACGCCAGTAAACACATAATACACCAAAGCAGTGTGCCTCACAACAGGCCCTACTGCAAAACAACATACCCAACATGCTAGTAATAGGTGACTCCATAGTCAGGCACATAGATGTTCAACTCACTCAGCCGGACAAGAGGAAGGTTACTGTCGTTTGTCTGTCAGGTGCTATGATCCGCCACATAACACAAGCACTTATATCACTCCAAAACAGGTACATATATGACGTGTTCTTTGTACATGTCAGTGTGAATGATCTGAGACATACCTCCCAGGACAACATGACAAGAGGTATATAGTAGCTCTATGATCATGTAGCCCAGGCTGGTATGACCCTGACCTTGAGTAGCATCTTACCTTCACCTACATGATACTGCAATATAACAGAAAGATGATAAACTTCAACAATTGGCTGAGCTTCTGGTGTCATTCAAAGGAGATCCAGTCTCTGTCTGCCTGTGATGACATGATAGAAAAGCCTTGTTGCTTCGGTACAGATGGTTTGCACCTGTCACCCCTATGCTTCTGAATACTGGCCAAGCCACTTGCTGTCCCCATATTACCTTTTTTAGGCAAGGCTCAAAGGTTCATAGGTTCATAGGTAGGTACTAGGCTATTGGCCCTGGGGCTTATACAAGCCCAGCCAAAAAGGTACCCTGGCTTTTGCCATCCAAGAAATTTATTTTCCTGTGCCACTATTGAGCAGAGACACAGAAGTGATCCCCGGGGTGAATTTCCTATTTCCCATCCAATCATCAAGATTTTTCTTGAAGAGTGCTAATGAGGAGCTTTGTTTGATATAGACAGGTAGTTTATTCCGGAGTATGGGAAGTCTCTGGGACAGGAATCTATCCCTCCGGCATGTTCTGTTTATTGTTGTGACAAGGTTTAAGTCCCTAGACTGTGTAGCTTGGACGGAGTGGAGCATGTCCAACAGCTCTGGGTTTGACATAGCTTTGTATGTTAGACAGAAATCACCTCTGAGCAGGCGATATGTGACAGAGTAATGCTAGAGTTTTTTGAGACAGTCTGTGTAGGGCATGTATTTGAGGCCGGTAATCCTCTTTGTGAGGTATTTCTGCAGCCTTTCCAGTTGTTGTAGATGTCTTTTGAGGTACATACCAAAAGGGGCATTGTACTCTATAATGGATCTAATGAGTGATGAGTAGAGGGGAACAATGACCTATTTTTTTCTGCATGAGAAACCTTTTGTGATGAGGTGTGCCATGTAGAAGGATTTCCTGACTACTGTGGTGATGTGATTATCAAAGGAGAGACTACTGTCCACCTGTGTCCCAAGGTCTCTTATCACACTTTCAGTGTTAAGTATACTACCGCCTATGTTGTAGTTCATGGGTACAGAGTTTTTACCAAAGGAGATGACAATGCATTTTTTGGCATTGAGCTTGAGGCCATGGCTTTGACACCAGGTATCTGTCTCAGTGAGGCCCTTTTATAGGATGTAATCCACAAAATGAAGCAGCTTTTCAGGCAAAACAATAAAGCCCTGAGCAGGGCAAGCTTAGAAAATTGTGAAAAAACCCCATAGATGGCTCAGCACACTTCAGTTCACTTTATTCCACAGAAACACAGCACCTTTTGTAGGATGTCCACATCGTTAGTAGTTTTGATTATGGCTCCTAGTTTGCAGTCATCTGCGAACTTCATTAGCCAAAGACCTTCTGTGTTAGCCTGTACTTCAGGGAAGTAGATACCAAACAGGACAGGACACAGGACTGAACCCTGTGGTACTCCACTTGTCACTGGTCTGAAGTCAGATTTGGAGTCCGCTACTTTCAGTATGGGTTCTGTCAGTGAGCCAGTTGACAACCCATCTTGTGACATAGGGATTTATACCTAGGTTACTGAGTTTATCTATAATTCCAGAGTGGGGGATGGTGTCAAAAGCCTTGGCAAGATCTAGACAGGCTGTGTGAACCACCTTACCCTTGTCTACGACTTTGGTGACTGCTTCAAAGAAGTCTATCAGGTTTAGTAGACATGATCTGCCTTTTACAAACCCGAACTGGTTGGGGTCCAGAGTTTGGAGATTACCAATGTCTTTGTTTATAATTTCCATGATGACATGTTCAATGGCCTTGCAGACCAAGCTCATCAGGCTAATGGGGCGCTAGTTCCTGGGGACCATGATGGCTCCCCCCTTGTGTAGTGGGATAACTGTCGCTGTGCGCCATTCAGCAGGCACAAAGCCTGAGGTGAGGCTATGACTGAACATGGTACATAGGTGTGGTGCCAGTTGGTTCTGTAGTTCGTGTAGAATGCAGCCTGGGATGTTGTCTGGTCCCATGGATGCTGTGTTCCTGGCTTTGGAGAGTGTGGTTTTTACCTGTGCAGCCGTGATTACAGGAACTTTGCATTCTTCCGGTATAGAGATGGGCTCTTTCATGGGTGAGAGGGTGCTAAAGTTAGCACTGAACCTATCTGCCAGGATGTTGGCAATATCAGTTGGGTCTGTATATTTAGTGCCATTGTGCTGTAACTCAGAGCAGATCTGAGTGTTGCCATTGATATTCTTGACATAGCTATAGAATGCTTTGTGGTTTTCTTTAGAATCAGTGGTGATTTTGTTTTTGTAACTAGCTTTGGAGGATTTTATCAGGGATCGCAGCTTCTTACTGAGGCTGACCAGGGAGCTCCTCCACTCATAGGATTTTACTCTCTTTTGCAACAGTTTCTTCCTTCTGTTGTACAGTTTGTTTATGGCAGGGGACCACCAGATTGGCTTCCTTTTTTTGGAGGATAGCGTCTTGGCTCTGTTTGGGATAGCTTGATCCATGCACTCATGTAAGTGCTTATAAAGTGCAATTGTGTAGAATTCAGTAGTCGTAACTGTATTGTCCATCTGCATGGGTGTCATGAAGTTCACCACTTCTGTCTTAAGAAGCATGAAGTTGGCTTTGGAGAATTTTTTAACATGGTTTCCTTAATGGGGGTGGGGGCAGAATGTGGATATGTAGGGTAATTAGCTTATGGTTGGATCAGACCAATGAGGCGTTGACATCAGGTGTGGAACACCGGTCACTCAGGACAAACCAAACCCCATAACCCACACAGAACAGAAACCTAGTTCAAGGCTCCAGACAGTACACCAGCACTACCAGGACATTACTCATTCCATACCTTTCAGCATCAGAACCTGGATCATAGCACATAGGGTAAGGATGTATCCATATTCATCAAGGATACCTACACCTCTCTCTACAGCCTCTCTACAGGATATGTACCCATAGAATCTTGCACAGCAATGTTCTTCCCACTCCACAGGGGTGGGGCCACAAAAGACCCTTGGCATTCATGCTCTATGAGCCTGACAAGTCTGATCTGCAAGGCAATGGAGCCAATCATAATGGAAGTCAACAATAAAGATATTGGGAACCTTCACACAGTTGAGCACACACAGTTTGGCTTCGTCAAATGCAGATCATGCCTCCTGAACTGGGTGGATTTCTTTGTGACAGTTACCCAGGCTACAGATGATTGAAATGAGCTCCACACAGCCTACCTATACCTCACTAAGGCCTTTGACATCATTCCCTAGTCAGGTATCATAGATGAACTCACCAACCTGGGCATAAATCCATACATAGGGTAAGACAAAAATGTGGACCAGCACAATGGTTTAACAGGACAAATATTTAATTACTTCAAAAAGTTAAAGCCATATAAATGGCTCACAACAAACAGACCAGTTTCGGCTATACAAAGCCTTCTTCAATGCTCAAGAATCATAACAGAAAATTATGTAGCACCCAACATCCTGGTCTTAAATAGTAAAAATTTAAAGAAACATTACAAAAATAAGTATATAATGACAATTCCATTTAAAAATTAAATAATGATGGACAATCTTCTGGTAGTTACTACATGTAAATGTTAAAGCTAAAAAGAACAACAAAATAATACTTATAAATATAAATATAATTGAATCAAAATGCAATATTATAAGGTATTATAAAGAAAGATTGATTGGCATAATCCACATAATTATACAGGAGGATAAAGAGTATATCTTATTATTATTATTAATGGGATAACTCACCTCTATACAATATTGTTGAGGAGTCATAATGCCAATCAAAATACGTGTAAATTGTTGATAGCTTAGTAAATTCACACAAACTGAATAATTGTAAACATGTTATTCTATTTCGTTAAGCCCAGGTTTGAACAATGCTCCTAATCTGGTTATCCACATGTTTTCCATATTATTGAGCTTCGTGTGCCAACCTACTTTAAAATTCCTATGCATTTGAATCTTGTCAATAATCACAAATTTGAAAACAGCAGTGGGGTGATTAGTAATATGTTTGTATAGGGCATTAGACACCCGTTTATTTCTGATCGCACTAAAATGTTCACTAATTCTTAGTTTAACTGGCCTAGATGTCTGACCCACATAAAAAGCAGAACAAGTACAGGTGGCCAAATAAATGACCCAATCTGAGCTACAATTACCAAAGATGGTAATATTATAAACTTTTGATGTGTTTTTACTAGAGAATTCCTTGATAGGCACTACAATGACCACAAGGAAAACAGCCCACCAAAGGATCACCAAATAACGTGGTTTGGACAGTCATCTCAGGTGTGTACCTCTTATAATGAGTAAGGCGAGAGTGTATAGTGTGTCCCCTGCGATATAAGAAAGCACATTGCTCTGGTAAAATCTCATTAAGAAATTCATGAGATTTTAGTATGTCCCAGTGTCTATTGATGATTTCCCTGAATCTGGATGTGTTATTTCCATAAGTGGTTACAAGCCTGATTGGTTGGACAGAATTAGAATTGTCATCTTGTTTCAAATGTTTGTATTGTAATAGGTTTGAATGTGTCACATGGTTGGTCTGGTCAATGGTATTGGAGATGTGATGCTTTGTATACCCACGGTTGATAAGCCTATTAGCCAAATCTTGTCTACAAACTTGATGTTGTTCTTGTGAAGAACATATGTGTTTCATGCGCAAAAACTGAGATTTAGGAATATTACTGATGATGTGGCGTGGGTGAGAACTAGTTGCATGAAGCAATGTGCTATATTGAGGGACTTTTCTATGAACAGAGGTGGCCAATGTATGATCTGAAAGTCTTGAGACAACAACATCCAAAAAGACAATCTCTTGATGCTCTATGTTGACAGTAAATTGTATGTCAAAGGGATTGTTATTCAGATAACCTACAAAATCAGCCACCTGGTCTTTATTAGCACGCCACACCGTCCAGCAATCATCTAGATATCTTCTCCAGATATCTAAATGGTTCATATAAAGATTCTGATGGACATCATATATAAAGGATTGTTCGAAGAATTCCATAAATAAATCTGCATATATTGGGGCAAAAGATGCCCCCATTGCAGTACCTTTGATTTGCCAATATGGTTTTCCATCAAAATAGAAAATGTTTTTGCGCAGAACATATTCCGTAAGTTTCTCCAAAAAATTGTTAAAGCCAGTGGAATATAATTCTGATTTCTTCAACCAATATGAAATGGCCAAAATACCAGCATCATGGGGGATACTTGTATATAAGGATGAAACATCCAATGTGCATAACCACCAGTGTGGTTCTAACTGAGAATCCTGGATAATGTTTAGAAATTCTGTAGTATCCTGAATCCTTGATCTGACCATGGGTAGTAGTGGCTTCAGATAATAAGTTAAAAAAGCAGATAATGGTTCAGTTAGGGATCCTCTGCCAGAAACAATAGGTCTACCTGGGGGATTGTTGGAATCTTTGTGTATTTTTGGGAGAAGGTATAGGTATTGTGGCATAGGTTCATCCACTTTAAGTTGTTTACCAACCTGTTTAGTAATAATACCCTCCTCAATTGCCAGATCCAAAAAGGAATCAATTTGTACCTTGAAGTTGGGTGTGGGATCTACAACCATCTGTATGTAATAACGAGCATCAGACAGTTGTCTTAAGGCCTCCGCCTTGTACTTAGAATGATCCATAACCACAATTCCTCCCCCTTATCAGCTGGAGTGATGACAATGTCATGATTATGTTGAAGCTCAGAAAGAGCAAATCTGTTGGCTTGAGTAAGATTATTTCTAATGGGTTGATATAATGTTGAAAAATGTAAATCTTTCATGACACATTCTTTGAAGATGGAAACATGTTTGTCCATGGGTGGTGTAAAGGTTGATTTACCAAATTTGAAACCAGTAGATCTTTGAGTATTGTCATGACCTGAAAAAAATAGCTTAAGGTTTAACAATCTACAAAAGCCATTAACATCTTGTAACAAATTATATTCAGAAACAGGTGCAGTGGGAACAAAATTGAGGCCTTTATTCAATACTTGGTAGTGTACAGGTAATAATTCAAATGATGAAATATTAAGAACATTATTTATTGTTTCACAATTTGTTGTAGTAAAGCCTGCAGAGTGGATGTTCCTATATCTATTTCTGTGCTTCCTCCCTCCCCTGCGTGTCTTGTGTCTAAAGGGGCCGGCTGCTTTCTCTTAGCAGCTGGGGACGCCTGGCATGAAGGGACATCATAATCTGTAACAGATGAGGTCTCATCCTCTGATGTGCCACTAAGTGTGGATTCTGTCCTTCTCAGTATAGATCTTGGCCTTTTCCTGCCTTTATTATTTTTGTTAGTTCTGTCAGTAAACCTAACATTCTTAGATGTAACAAAGGGTTTACCTTTGTCATAATCAGCTAAATCCCTATTAAATTTGTGTATTTTCCTCTTCATCAATTGTTGTTCTAAACTGGCTAAGTCTTTGGCTAAATCAGAAATATGTTCCTGGAAAAAAACTTCAGTTGCAAATACTTGAGCTTCCAAACAAAATGTTTGAATTTCTGCTATTTGAGATTCAATAGTTCTCTCATAATAACTAGATAAGGTGTCAACAAAAAGCATTGAGGCCTGATGTTGAGCTGAGGCCCAATCTTGTGACAACTGGGTATCAACATTTGACACAAGTGGTTGAAAATGAATCCTAAGACCTCTTGGTGTGATATCTTTAAGTTTGTAGGCCTTGAATAATTTCAAGTGCCAGATGTTTGATCTTAGGGACTTCATATTTCTGTTTAATTTTTGAAAGACCGACCCACATCTCTGTCTAGCATCAGCTGCACTATTATTTGAATTATGTACATTATTGGTATTAAAACCAAAAGCATCAAGGTTGTCCTTGTCAGCTGAAAGTCCTTGCAAAATTCCACTCAAATCCATACCAAATAATGTGTCTAAATCCAGTTCTTGACCCAAAAAAAGAATATTGCTGTGAACTAAATCAACTATTCTTATTGAAATGTGTGAGTAAGCACTGAGTATGCCAAATATATAATAACTGTCAAAGTTATTTATGTCCGGTTCAACAACTCAAACAACCACACACTGTATATAAAAATGTGAATGTCCATATGTTAAACTTTCCACTGGATAGCAAACAAAAAGGTTTGTCTAAATGTCCCTTACAATCAGTGGTCAATCTATTCAGTATAAGCCTCCTGATAGCTGACACTTCGTCTCTGCTAACATAAATGATGAATAAATAAATGAGCAAAACAAGATTATTTGGTCGGAAATTCTAAGATAACTGACCATTCATCTCTGCCACCGTAAAGGACATATCAATAGACAAAATTGGAGATAACTCCATTAATTTGTTAAACCAAAATGAGAATATGGACTGTAAAAAATAGTAGGTAGAAAAAAGTTTGTATATACAGATAGTGATACGCTAGGTTGTTGATATTGAATATGTATATATCTATAAATAGTTTGCCTACAGTGCAAAATCACACATAAATCAATAACGATAAAGAGATATATAGACCCAATGGGTACTCTAAAACAGCAAGTCTAATGGGTCAGGACTAGAGTAAACACCTTATATGTTGTCAATTGGATAAGTTGAGATGGAAAATATAAATCATTATAAGCATAATTCAATATGCATCACCTTAATGGTCAGTTGTTAGCCTGTTACTAAATAATCAATGGAATATGTCTACACTTATAGGAAAATCTCTGAATGTAAGATGGATTGCAAGCTGGCTCACAGATAGATCCCACAAATTAAGAGTTGCTGACTACATGTCAGACTCTAAACCGGTAACTACTGGTATCCCCCAGGGTTCAGTCCTGGGGCCCCTCCTGTTTGGTATAGACTTCTCAAAAGTACATGCCAACACAGGAGGGTTGGGGTTGACTAAGTTTGCTTGGAACTGTAAAGTGTTTGCCATAATAGATTCCCCGGATGACGCAAATATTCTCCAGAAGGGACTCTATGAGACAGATGTGGTGTCAGAATCATGGCCTCAAGCTCAATGTGAAAGAATGCATAGTAATCCCCTTTGGGGAAATCAAAGTACCCACAAACTACCACACATAAGTGTTACCCCCTAAAAACTGACAAGGTAATAAGGGATCTGGGCACATAAGTAGTTAGTCATCTTTCCTTTGACAACCATGTTGCCAAAGTGATTAGGAAATCCTATGTGGCCCACCTAATCAACAAAGGGTTTGCATCAGGATCAAAAGAGGTAGTGGCAGCCCTCTACTTTTAAGTCATCAGACCCATCATTGAGTGCAATGCACCATTTTGGATGTACTCGACTAAGCATATCCAGCAGCTGGAGAGACCACAGAGGTACCTCATCAAGAGGATTACTGGCCTCAAACAGTAGTGTTATGCAACACAACTGGTAAAACTAAATCTGTTCTCCGTTGCATACTGCCTACTCAGAGGCACACTCTGCCTAACATACAGAGCCATGTCCAACGCATAATTGTTGAACATGCTACATCTACGGATAACAACATTGAGTCACACTACACACTCCAAGGATATGAACCTCATCACAACAATGAATACAACATGCTGGTGGGATAGAGTACCATCCCAGACACTTGCCTTACTGTGGAACAGAGTCCCAATGTACATCAGACAGAGCCCCTCGCTGACACTCTTCAATAGGAACCTCGATGAGTGGATGGGAAACAGACAATTCATTCCAGGCATCACATCATCAGCCCCACTAGAAAGGGGCTTATGGTACTAACTATAAGAACTAGGGCTTAGGAGACTAAACAATGGGGTGGTGAAAGCTGCACAACTTGCCTAGGCTAATATATACCTTTGTGAAGATAGTCTACTACATACCTATGAACCTATGTGACAGGTACATGTCTACAGATAGTAGATGTGTACTTCATTGTACAGTCATGTTGTACAGCAGGCACATGCACCACATACACTGTAATGCTTACAGATACTGGTGGCTATTATGTACAGTGGGTGAGATGTGCACCTCATGTCTTTTGTGCCATTGGGATGTGTGCTGGGTGGGTCAGTCCTGGATGGCTCCCTGTCATGGTCACCCTCTTACACAATCTCTGCCCATCCATCTTTGGAGTATTATACTGTGTTTCCCCTATGTGTATATATATATATATATATATATATATATATATATATATATATATATATATATATATATATATATATCGGTACATAGGTAGGTAATATGCTATCTGCCTGAAGGCATATATTAATATGGCAGCTATCGCCACACATGGGGTTATTTTTCTATGCCTCTGTGTAGTAGAGCTGATGAAGTGATCCATGGTGTGAGAGTTCAGTTTTACATGCACTCATTAAGGCTCCTCTGGAAGAGTGCCAGTGAGGGACTCAGCTTAATGTAGGCTGGGAGCCTGTTCCAAAGCAAGGGAAGTCTCTGAGTTAGTAATGTATCCCTCCAACATGTTCTAGTTATTGTTGTGATGATTATATCCCTAGAGCATGTGTCACAATGAGCTTGGGTTTACTTCAGATAGAGCATGTATATCAGTTCTGCATTGGACCTGGACCTGTCTGTTGGGCAGAGATTGCCTGAGTAGACAGTATGCAACAGAGTACAGATTGAGTTAACTTCAGTCTTGTTGCATGGGGCAACTGTTTGAGGCCAGTAATCCTCTTGTTGAAGTACTTCAGTGGTCTTTCCAGCTGCTGAAGGTGCCTAGTCAGATTCATTGCAAGTGTGCCATGATACTCTCTGATGGGTCTGATGACTGATGAGTAGAGGGAACCTCCTTTGACCTACATGCAAAGACCTTGGCAATTTGTGGGAACACATAGCATGATTTTCTAACCACTTTGTGAATGTGTTTCTGGAAGTAGAGATGACAATCCACATGTGTCCATAGATACCTTATTACCTCCATATTTAGGGGGTTGGCACCTATGTGGTATTTGTATGACTGTAGCTCGAGGCCATAATTTTGACACCGCATCTGTCTGAATGAGACCCTTTTTAAGGACGTCTCTGTTGTCCCAAACACTGATTATGACAATCTTTTTGCAGTCATCCACAAACTTTGCTAACCATAGCCCTCATGTGTTTGACTGTATTTCTGAAAAGTATACACCAGACAGGAGGGGTCCCAGGACTGAGCAATGGGGGACAGCAGTTGTTACCAGCTTATAGTCCAACAGGGAGATCACAATTCTTACCTTGTGGGATCTATCTGTACCCCAGTTGGCAATCCATCAGATGACATAAGTGTTTATGCAAAGGTTGTTGATTTTGTGGATACAACATGTGTGTGGGATGTTGGAAAAGGGATTTTCAAGGTCTATGTACACCATGTGGAGCTCATTTCATTGATGTATGTCCTGGGTAACTGCCTTGAAAACTGTCTAGCAGGTTTAGGGACCATGATCTGCATCTGACCAGATCAAAATGGGTAGGGTTGGGTGTTTGTAGGCTCCCAATAGCTCTGTTTATGAGTTCCATAATGGTAGACTCCATGGCCTTGCAGATCAGGCTTATTAGGCTTATAAGACAATAGTTCCCATGGTCTGTTGTGCACCAACACTTGTGGAGTGTGCCAAACATTGCTGTAACCCATTCAGCAGTTTAATATCCTGTACAGCGGGTGAGTCTCAACAGACTGTTCAGGTGCAGTGGCTGTTTGTTTTGGAGTTCACATATGACACAGCCAGGGACACCATGTCATCCCATAGATACTGTGGTTTTAGGTTTGGATAGAGCTGTTGAACCATTGTATATGTAATTTCTGGCTTTTCACAATCTCCAGGTATGGTAATGGGCCCTTTTGTCAGAGAGAGGGGGGTAAATATGTATGAACCTGTCTGACAAGATGTTGGCAATGTCAGTCATGTACATGTATTCATTTACACTTTGCACTGACTTAGAACATATATGAGTTTACATTGATATTTATGACATAGCTAAAGAAAGCTTCATGGTTCTCTATGGACTCTTTGGCAATCTTTTTGCCAGAACATGGCTTGGATAATGTTAGGAGTGCTCATTGTTTCTTAATGATACTGATCGGATATTTATTGATCTTCTTTGGATTTTCACATTCTTTGAACAACTTAAGTACTTGTATTACATAGTTTGATTATGACAGGGGTCCAATATATTATATGGGTCTGCTTTCATATCACTGTGTGCTCAAGGCAGGATTGGTGAGTAGTGACATGTGTCTGGAGTAAGAATTGCAAGTGCCAGATATGTGTGGCCCACTTAGACATGGCCTAAGTGTGTGAGCATGCTCAGTATAACCTTTCAGTATTTAAATGCAATTTACCTTTCAGTATGTTGTTGACTGACATTTGCTTCATTTGTTTAAGTGTGCGAGCATGCCCAGTATGACCTTTCAGTATGTTGTTGACTGACATTTGCTAAATTTGTTTAAGTGTGTGAGCATGCCCACTATGGGCATATATATATATGTATATATATATATATATATATATATATATATATATATATATATATATATATATGTGTGTGTGAAAATTCAAGTTGGTTTTTACTTCAGGGTTCATCTTTGTGTTGTACATCAACAGGAAGCACACTGTGCCTGCAGGGCTTCCATAAGTCAATTTGCATAGATTTATCAACATTTCTGCATACAGGGGGGGGGGGGGCAGCTATTATTTGTACATTTCTACCTGGGGGGCACACCTGATTGTTACTGTGGGTGTACATAGGATGAGGGGTACACCTGACACTTATACACATTTGATAGGCCTGCACTGCTATGTCAGGTACTCCATTTCAGTCTGTACTGTTGCCTATCATACTGGCTTGAGGCATACCACTGTACTACAGACCTTAGTGTCCAATTACACACATATTAGTGTGTGACTTCATAGCCTACCCAACCCACATCACACTGCCTGGCCTGCTGTTATCTGTCTGCATAGGCCTGGGGGGTGGTTACTCATATGCCTCTTCAGAGGGCATGATACAGCATTTGTTTGTGTTTGCGTTTGTCTACTATTGTTCTGCTGGCTGTGACTGTTAGGTATGTGACCTCCCCCAGCTGGTATGTGTGAGTGACTTAAGTTGTGTCTGTGCCAGTGAAAGGCTGTCATGGCTTAGTGGTTCAGTATTGTGACTATAGTACACAGTATCCTGAGCTCGAGCCCTGTCAATTCTTTTTATTTTCCTGCTGGGAAGACCTGACTGGTTAACGAACAGTAAAGCAGGTGTGAACGTGTTTACCCGACTTTGCTCGACTTTGCCTGACTTTGCCCAACATTGCCCAACATTGCTCAATGTTGCCCGACATTGCGCTGGTTAGAGCGGTGCACAATTGCATTTAAATATGCTCAATACTGGTAAAATGTGCTTAGCAGTCCTTTATATTGATTAAAATAGGGCACTCATGCCTCAGGTGGTGCTGCAGGGCTGCTTATGTTGGATGCACATAGTACACTTCCTATACATGTTTGAAAACAGGTTGTGTCAAGTTAGGCATCCCTTTTACTGTATATGCAAGTCAGAGAGAGGTGTAATTTCCAGGGTTCCTACTGAGTCAGTGTATGTGCTATGCGTTGCCTCTTTGCCAAGGCCAGGGCATACTGGGCACGCCTCCTTCTGCCTACTGGGGCAGGCTCAGGTTGTTCTTCCTCCAAGTCACGCTGTGCCTGTGCAGGCCTTGGCAATGGTGGGGGCTGTTTGGCCCTGCCCCATGCTGTTCCTGCTGCAGCTGTTTCCGCAGGATCATATGGTGTAGCATGGCACATACCATAACAATTTGGGTACATGTAGTTGGTGAGTACTGCAAGGCTCCACCAGATGTGTCCAGGCACCGGAAACATGACTTGAGCATCCCAAACACATGCTCAGTTATGTTTCTTGTTTGTGCGTGTGCCTCATTATGGAGTTCTTACTCAGGTGTGTGTGCATTTCTGGTGGGTGTCATCAACCACGGCTCCAGTGCGTAACCAGCATCTCCCACTAGGTGACCATCAGGGATGTCCCCACTGGCAAATCTCTGGTACAGCTGTGTCAGATGCCAGATGTGGGAATCGTGATAGCTTCCAGGGCAGCCAGCACACACATTCATTATTATGCCCTGGGCATCGCATAAGACCTAGTAGTTGATGGAGGGGAAGCCCTTGCATTTGATGTAGACCCTACCCCGCTCACTGGGTGGTGCTTTGATGCGTATGTGCATGCAGTCTATTGTGCCCACTATCTCAGGGTTTTCTGCTATTTGGTGGAAAAGACGCATATTGCTGGCCAATGCCTCACGGGAATTGGGGAAATATACGTGGTCACCGACATGTGCTGACATGGCATCCAGGAACTGGTGGAGTACTCTGGATGCCGATGCCTGTGAAATCCCCATCATATCACCAGTTGGTCTTTGGAAGGTACCTGTAGCTTGTATCCTTAGGCCAACACATACCTTGATATCCACTGGGACGGGTTCCCCTCTGTTGGTTCTGTGTGTGAGGCATGGCCGGCACAGCTCAACAATTTGCTGTAGGAGGTCTCTGTCCACCCTATAGTGCTCCACTCTCTCCAGCTCATGTAGCCCCTGGTAGGTTACCCTGGGTCTGTACACTCTTCTCTGTCTTCTCACTGTGGGTTGCTCAGCAGCATTCACAACATCACCACCCTCAGCACCTTGCACATGTTGGTTTATGATAGCAAGAGCAGCCCCTAACATTTTGTCTGACTTAAGCTTTTTAAGCTTTCCCTCTTTGTATATTGCAGTGTTGCAGAGTTCTTGGGAAAAAACTGGGGGGAATGCTGTTTGCAGAGTTTAAAGTGTTGGGCTGGGCTGGGCTAGTCTGCTGCCTGTTTAATTGGCTGATTCCGATATATTTCACCTGGCAGCTCTGCTAGTTCTTCTTGGTCAACTTCCTTCTACTTCTTTTCCTTCCGTTTGCCTTTCTGTTTCTGCCCGGGGGAAGTGCCGGGCAAACAAGCACAAACGCGCGCACACACGTGCACATGCTGTGTGCATGTTTGAAAGGAGTTTCCTATATTTTAACATTGTGTACCTTTGTTTTGGGGTTTTCAAATAGGACAGCTGTAGGCATGCCTCTTGCAATCCTGAGCAACTCAAAGCAAACATAAGCCACTGTGCTCCAGTTAGCTTACAGCCAGTCTGACACACCCCCTCATGATGTCACCTATACTCTACTCTACTACTCACCTACTCCTACTCTTACACTCTTGGGACATGGCTCACATGCTGGGGAAAATTGGGATTCACTATCCTTATCCTCATTTGCATAGGATTGCCTACTAATGCATGGTTACATCTCTGACACTGAGCTTCCCCCTCTTAGCAACCACTAGTCAGTGGCCATGTTGTCTTCAGCCTGCCATTCACCTGCATGGCAGAATAAACTTTTTAGTGAAAATGCCTATTTTTGGCTTTTTTTTAATAATTTTCTTGTTTTTATAAGTGCTGCACATTTGCGCAGTGCTGCTCTATGCTTAAACATCAGAGATCCGGGGAAAAAAAAGTTAAGATTTTTATATTTTTAAACATTTACAAATGCCAATGGCCTTATATTTGGCCATTGGCATGCTTCCTCAACTGTATGCATCCTTTATTTGGAGCTATCATAGCTCTGTTTAGCTATTTGCAGAACGGTACTCCGTTACCAATGGAGTACATTTCTGCAGCTAGCACTAATCTTCCATGGACAGGTTAGTGTTTCCTGGATTGCAAATTTACCTCATTTGCATAGCTTTCACCAGCAAATGAGGTAATTTGCATACCATAACACTGTCCGTGCAAGAGTAGCTTTAGCAGCTCTCGTGCATGCCCCTGCCGGCTGTTCCTGGATCACACAGCAGACATATTGCCTGTTTGACGTCTTACACTACTCTACAACTCCATGCAAGCGTTTGAGAATCTGGGGGAGTGCATTAAAATGTGGTTTAAATTTTAGTTTAGGGGTTATAAACTGTGGGTAATTATATGGTTGCAGCCGTTTTTTTACTGAAGAAACTTTACAATTTTATTCTGTTAAACCAAAGGCAAAAAAAGTAATTGAATTATGCAGTTATTTAACATTGCAAAAAGCTGGCATCATAAATGGACACTTGAAACCTAGGGCTATAGGAATTCACTTTGTGAGACACCAGAGTTTCATTACTAGAGAAAAATAAATGGAGCATTATTGTAATTTAGGGGACAGACTTCTGAAAGTCAGCAGTCTATTTGGATCTACAAGTTCTCAAAGGCTATATGGTTATGATAGCAGTGCTCAAACTCCCACTAAATCGATCGCCCATAACTACTTTGCTCCTATAGCCCTAACAGGATGCTAAGGGTGGTATTTGTAGTCTGGGACTTTGCAGCTATGTAGTAGTTATCTGTGAGGTGCACTTTTACACGTATATGCTAATATGTTAATTGCAAGTTATTAGCACTGAATAAGTGTTTTGAAAATCATGATTACTTTTGTCAAAAGTGTAAAGTATCTAAAATTAACCATTAAGTACATACAAAGTGCTACATGAAATCTATAGGCGTCTTATTACTTTGTATGTATTCAGATATGGTGGACAGCCACAGATATGTGCAGTCACTCTTGAAAGACTTAAGGCAAGTGACAGACTGTGCAGCTTTTATTATTAATATGATGTTTTCACTAAAGAGTGGAAAGTGGGAAATTGATAAAGGGGAGGCACAACAAAGAGGTAGACACAGAGGGAACACATCAAGAAAGTTGTGCTGTAGGACATGAGAGAGGAGGACCACAATATTTTTGGCTGGGGATAGATCCCCTATTATGTTAATTTTTTCTTTTTTAATATAAGAGGGTAGTGTGGGTTGGAAATAGGTAAGACAGTTTAAGAAAAAGGATAAGGAAAGAAGGGCTGAGGAAGTGCCAGCAGGAGTCACCATCCACAGAGCCTCAAATATTTCCACTACAAGATGGTGGTGCAGTGAAGTATCCCAATATTGAGGGGGCAGGGGCCTGTCATGGTGTTGTGGTCAGCACTAACTGGGAGAAATCATCTTGAACATGCTGAACAGAGTTCTTGACTGTCGAAATCAGACTGTCCAGCACATCCTCAACCAAGTACTGAAGCCCCCATTCAGTGAGACTGCCAGGCTACCACAGGCCAGGGTATTGGGGTGCCTTCAAAACTGCTGTCACCATCACTGCCTTGACCATGTGAGGATGTTCCTGGATGGGCAGAGAGTAAGCACTTCCTAACCTGGGAGTTATTTGCCGAGGCCACTCTGGAGGATTTTGGATCTGTGAAAAAAATTAAATAAGAGAGAAAGAAAATAAAGGACAAAAGAATTCATAATTAAAATAAGAATAACAGAGAAAAGAGTGGGGACAAAAGAGAAAGCGCATACAGTAGAGTCTCACTTCATGATACACAACATTCATTTTTTTTTACTTTAAAGCATTTTTATTTGATCAAATCCTCATTTAAATAAAACAGAATGTATGAGAAGTGCTTAGGCAGACTTGGCAGGACAGTGTCTGCTATCACATAATGGTAGGGTTTACATGTTACAGTCTATTGCACAAACATAATGATCATATCTGTGCCTGATTATCATTTGTTTGCAATATTGCATTGAAAATACTCTTTATAAATATTTACATCTTATAACATTAAAGACAGAATGCTGCACTTATATTCTGACATATCTGTTACTCTTGCTTGTAGTAATGTACTGAATGCACTCTAATGCTTTAGTCATTATGCTATATTAATTACTTCTTTGTATACAGTAATAAAATGAGTTAAATTTAGAATTACTGCACTTATATACTGACATATCTTTCACTTTTGCTTGCAGTAATGTACTGAACGTGTTGTAGTACTTCATTTACTATAAGCTATATTAATTTTGTATATATATTTATATATATATATATATATATATATATATATATATATATTTTTATATATATATATATATATATATATATATATATATATATATATATATATATTAAATCAGTTAAATGCACACTACTATTTCATGTTTACCAGTGGATTCAACTAGCCTAGACATTTTTTCATTCCTGCTGTCTCCTGTTATAAGATATTTTTTCCTCAGCTAAACAAAGAAGACATAAAGCAATTCTTGTTTACCTGAATTCACCTCCCTCCTTAACATTACATATGTGACTAATAGTTATTTGTAAGGCAGTCTATTCACTGCAGTATTTGCTTAGTATGCATTTGGTGAGATATGTATTACCATCTGAATTCTCATACATTGCCAGTCTTCCCTTTCAGCAAGTTATAAACACATTGATAGACTTTTGGTGGATTTTTTTGTATCATGCTATGCATGTAATAGTCTGTGAATTGTGTTCAGCAAGGAGTTGCATGCACACACACACACACACACACACACACACACACACACACACACACACACACACACACACACAGAGAGAGACACAGACACGCACACAGAAAAATGTAGCGAGAAATGGAAAGTTTCATTTTCTTAACTGTACAAAAGTGTTTGCTTTGATAGTTTTCTTCTTTAAGAATTCTAAGCATAAGGGGATGATTAAGACATGTATACAGAAGTAATACAGAAATAATAACACTGATCATTTCTCAGTAAAGTGGATGCTGGACATTCACTTGACACTACAACCCCCACCCGCTCCACCAAGCTCCACTTTGTCTAGGATGTGGTGCCTAATTGAGTTCAGCCATCTTGTATGTGCAATTAATATTGTGTAATAAATAATCTTTTACAATAATTACACTAATAAATAATTTTCTGCCCTGCACAAACTGTCTATATGTAATTTAACTACTACTTAAGTTAATGCAGCACTAATTGAAAATATGTGTAAATGCATTTTTTTGCTTTATGTATAAAGACATGGAAAAGTATTTATTAATTGAAAATATGTGTAAATGCATTTTTTTGCTTTATGTATAAAGACATGGAAAAGTATTTATTAGTGTACTCATGCAGATGTATATATGTGATATATATAGATATATATGCAGATTAATATTTTACTCATACATATACTATATTTGTATGTATGAAATTATGTTGGCACATAAAATTCTATATATTTGTTTACAGATGCAGTTCTGTGCACAGATATGTTTTGTTTCTTTTGCATTATTATGATAACATTACAGGTACATTTTTGGAGGTACACATATTTCTTCTAGGAAATAAGTTCAATTATGCAACCTTCTTTAACATGACCAAAATACTAATGCTAATACTAATAATAGTAATAATAATAATACTTACTATAGAACTATAACCTTCTTGTTGCTACTTGGTCAATCCACTCAGCTAGCTGGTCAGGCCTATGCTTCTGTGGGTCATCTACATATGGCAGCACTGTTAACTAAAGTGGGTGATCCCTGACAAGGATGACAGGTGTTCACCCAGCTCCTGCAAGATATCAGTCTTTTTCCTATCAGATGCACATGTGCATACCTGGATCTTTTCCATATACAACTCCTTAAGAAAGTGGACTATTACCAGGCTGTCCTTGTCTATCCAGCTTGGAGTCCAGCCTCATGCCTTCACAAGTTCTGCCATCATTCAATCTGCCAGAACCAGAATGAAGAAGGCATGAGCAGGGCTGTGGTTCACATTTACAATCACTCACTCTGAGGTGTGTTACCACCTTAATCAAACCTAGAAAACTAGCAGGGGTATTACACCAGGTTTTGTTATTACTGCCAAGTTTAATTTAACCAAAGATGCTTTTTCACATACATGCTTTTTTAAAGGAATACATTCACATATGATTTATAAGGTACACAGAAAACAGTATGCAATCATCATTTTTCTTTGTATTATTTGCAATTGTTACTGCTGCTGTGCATTGCCTTAGTTACCATTTTTTGAAGCATTACACCTGAATTTCATTTCTCCCTGAAGTAGAACATTATATATATATATATATATATATATATATATATATATATATATATATATATATATATATATGTATATATATATATATATATATATATATATATATATATATATATATATATATATATATATATTGGGGTGGGTGCAGAAATACATATTTTTATGCACGTGATTACCAACTTTTATTAAGTGTTGAGTGGTTTGAACTGAGAAGATATGCCAGATGATGTTAGATGGACAGAGATTATACTTCATGGTTGGGTAAACTGTCATATGTATGTCCCAAAAATCACAGACGCACAGGGGAAAACAGCCCTTTCAAAAGCCAAAAACACAGCATCAATGGGACCAGATGGTGTCCCAGGCTGCGTCTTGCATTAAATACAGAACAAACTAACCCCCACCTAAACACACTGTTCAACCTCAGCCTCTCCACAGGCTACATGCCCATAGAATGGTGCATAGCAATGGTTATTCCTCTCCACAAAGGAGGGTCCACAACTGACCCTGGTAACTAACGCCCCATAAGCCTGACTAGCCTGGTCTGGAAGGCTATGGAGCGCATCATCATGGAACTCATTAACAAAGACATTGGGAATCTCCAAACACTTGACCTGACCCAGTATGGTTTTGTTAAGGGCAGATCATGCCTACTTAACCTCGTTGACTTCTTCGAGACAGTCACCAAAGCCATAGACGAGGGAAAGGTGGTTCACACAGCCTACCTTGACCTCACCAAGGCTTTCAACACCATTCCTCACTTGGGTATTGCAGAAAAACTCACCAGCCTGAACATAAACACCTAGGTCACAAGATGGGTTGCCAACTGGCTTACAGACAGAACTCACACAGTAAAAATAGCGGGCTCCAGTTCTGACTCTAAACCAGTCACAAGTGGTGTCCCTCAAGGCTCAGTCCTGGGACTCCTACTGTTTGGAATATACTTCTCAGAAGTACAGGCAAACACAGGAGAACTATGGCTAACCATGGTCGCTGATGACTGCAAACTGGGAGCCATAATTGACTCTCTGGCTGACATCCTCCAAAAAGGCCTTACTGAGACGGACACCTGGTTTTAAAGTCATGGCCTCAAGCTAAATGCCAGAAAATGCATAGTCATCCCATTTAGGAAAAACAATACACCCACAAATTACCACATAGTTGGCATCCCCGTTAATACAGAAGAGGTAATAAGAGATCTGAAGACCAAGGTAGATAGTAATCTCTCCTTTGACAATCATATTGCCAAAGTAGTTAGGAAATCCTTCTATATGGCCCATCTAATTACTAAAGGGTTTGCATCTAGAAATAAAGAGGTTATAGTGTCCCTCTACCTGTCAATCATTAGACCCATCATAAAGTACAATGCTGGATTTGGGATGTACCTCACAAGACACTTCCAACAGCTCGAAAGACCACAAAAGTACCTCACCAAGAGGATTACTGACCTCAAACATATGTCCTATGCAGCCAGACTGAAAAAATTCCGGCTGTACTCAGTGGTATAGCGCTTACTCAGAGGTGATCTCTGCCTAACTTACAAAGCCATGTCCAACTCAGAAATGATGGACATGCTCCACCTAAAGAAATCCAAGTCACTATGAGCCACACACTCTAGTGAGCTAAACCTTGCCACAACAATAAATAGAACATGCTGGAGGGATAGATTCCTGTCACAGAGACTCCCCATGCTTTGGAACAAAATTCCAAATTACATCAGGCAGAGCCCCTCGCTAACACTCTTCAAGAGAAACCTTGACGAGTGGATGAGTAACAGAAAATACACCCCTGGGATCACAACATTGGCTCTGCTTGACAGATGATCAGTTACTTAATCAATGGGGTGGCGAAAGCCAACACACTCTGACTAGGTTTATAAATGCCCTTGGACAGATAGCCTAGTACCTACTATATATATATATATATATATATATATATATATATATATATATATATATTACTCAATATTGTTTATTCTAAATATATTCAGCGTTGCATATATCTGAGGCAATAGGTACATTTCTCTAACATGCTGGGAGCTGCTGAGGACTGCTGTGGATTCTGCAGCTGTCTGCAGTGGATTCACGTGAATGCATGGCTGCATTCATGAGTAGCAGAAAGTGACTTACTTGTGTAAGTGGCCATACACATTTATGTATTACTTTGATTCATTGAGATAAATGTAAAACACGAACAAATTATTAAAACTTTGTATGGTCAAATAAGTTACCTCTAAGTGCCTTTTTACTGCATTTGTCTTTTGGAACTTTTTGTTGAGTTGTAAAACACAGACATATAACAAAATCTGCTCAGGAACCAGTCCCAACTCAAAAACCAAGAAGCACTTAGAAACTGGAAACCAGTGGTGAAGCCAAACAATCGATTTTAGAGTATCAAATTCTTTATTAAACACTGTCGTCTTCAGACGTCTTCAGAATACACAACATTCTCTTATCACTTACTTAAATAGCTGAGACCAACCAATTAAAAAATAGAAACAATTAACCACAATAAAACCTGTGAAACATTCCATTCCAACAATAGCATTTTATAAACATTTGTAAAATAATTCCACCATACGTATTTAGAAAAGCCCTCCAGTTTAAAAAAAAACACTTAATATTGACCATATCATTAAGCCCTGGCATTTTATCAAAATGTAATCTTAATTGCCACAGGGCCTTCATCTGTTCTAAATAATTCTTTTTTTTTTCAAAACAGGTTTATTGTTTTAACATACAAGAGAAATATCATAACAATTTTATACAAGTAATTAAAAATAGATATGATTATAACATTCAACAAAACAACTAAAGTATTTACAAAGACATCCACTACAATCAGATCAATTAATTAAACTAAAATACCATGCTATTGAAATTAGGATTTTTTTAACAAATTTTGTAAATTATCCCATACAATATAATAAGATGTTTTTCTAGTTGTTCTTGACCTAATTGTGTTTATTTCCATATGGCACACTATATTCATAACATTTTTAAATTCATTGAACAAAGGAGGTGTATCTGAAATCCAATTTCTGGTTATTATTTTCCTAGCCACTGCTAGAATAGACCATAACAAGGGAAGCTTAACCTTTTTAACACTTTGAGGTACAGGTGTGTTGAATAATATAAGAGATTTAGAAATAATGAAATTATCTGTAAAAAGAGCCTGCAAAAATTCATTAATTGACTTCCAGTATTCTTTCAATTTTATACAGTCATAAAACATATGAGCCCAGTCAGCATTAATTTCTACATTACATCTCTTACATAGATTATCTTTATTATTTATTTTATTCATCATCAAAGGTGTATAAAAAGATCTATGTAAAAATTTCCATGTATAAAGTCTCCAGACAATGGAAGACGTAGTTCTATAGGCAGATTCCAATATATAGTGTTTATCTTGCTGATTTGGTGGGTCCCCATTAATAGAAGTGAAATAATTCCAGTATGTATCTACACTGTAAAAAGTTTCTTGTCTGATAATTTTATGTATGTATGAAAGTTTACCTTTATCAGAAACTTTATGTTGTAAATTTAATATCAAGTAATCAATCAGTGTTGGAATAGATTCTTTAACTGTTATAGACATTAGATCTATTTTATTAATGAGATGTTGTCTAAAGGTCTGAACCTCTAACCAGCAAGTTTCTCTTAGATCAAATTCTTGTTTTAAGAAATCTAGATTTTTAACTTTATTATCAGATATCAACTGATACCAGTACTTTAGATCATTATCTATAGCTAAATGAGTTCCTTCAGAAGTAGATGACAAAAGCATACCCTGAGTATACATTATAGGGAATATAATAAAATTCCATTCCCTATACTTAGGGTGCATGAATGTAAAGTTACGATAGCTAATAATAATATTCAATGGGTAACAAACCATATGTTTAGGTGTAATAGGTGAAGTACAAAATTCCTTTAGTAACCATAACATGGAGTTATTTACAATCATATGTTTATGTGTTAAGGAGATTTTCATGAAGTGCATACTAATTAGCTAACAATAATCTTTCCATTTTGCGACATATGACTGATCTATTAATAAAGTAATAACTTTTACAATAGAAGAGATAGTATATAAATTAAAGTCTGGAAAAGAAATACCCCCTTGAGACCAGCTATTAGTATGTTTCTTTAATGCAATCCTAGGTCTATTAGGTGCCCATAGGAAATTTAACATTAGTGTATTCAGTTTCTTGATAATTATTTTTGTAGGTGGAAGTATTATTGATTGTATTAAGTATAAAATCTTGGGGAATATTATCATTTTAATAATTGTAAGTCTCTCCTCCATAGTAAAAAACATATTATTCCAGGTATTAAAAAGATTTTGTATATTAAGAAAACAGGTATTATAATTATTATATATAATAGATTTAATATCTTTAGATAGTATTATACCTAAATAAGTTATCTGACCTGAATTGGGTACATATTTAGTAAAATCACTAATGAGAATATTTTTTCGTGTATATATAGGTAGTATTTTAGTTTTTTCTTCATTGAATATTAAACCAGAAATACTTTTAAAATTCATAATTTTATTAAATAGAGACTGCATAGAAGAATTAGATCCTGCTGATGTAATTAGAACATCATCTGCAAAAAGTTGAATTTTGGATGTTGTATTTTCATCTATTTCAAAACCCTCTATGTCAGTACTGTTTCTGATCAAATTAGCCCAAGACTCCATTACTAAAGTGAATAATAGTAGAGAAAGTGGACATCCTTGTTTTGTACCTTTAAAAATTGGTATTTTTTGTGAAACATATGTTCCTACCTTAATATAAGCCAATGTTCCTTTGTATAAATGCTCAATTAGATTTACAAATGCATCTGAGAAGTTTGTGCATTTCAGTAAGGTAAACAGATAGTCCCAACTTACTGAATCAAATGCTGAACTTATATCAAGACTAATAAGTGTTAAATCTTTCTTTTTCCTATTTGCAAAATCAATTAATGTTAAAGTTCTTCTTATATTATCAAAAGTATTTCTATTTACAATGAAGCCTGTCTGATCTATATCTATAATGCCGGGATGATTGTCTTCAATCTATCAGCAAAAATACTCATAAACATTTTATAATCAACATTAAGTAATGAGATGGGCCGATATGAAGTACATCTAGTTGGATCTTTATTAGGTTTTAAAATTGGCGAAATAAATGTATATTGCCAAGATGGGGGTTATTAACTCAGTTTGGGCCAAAATAAAACCTTATGTATTAATGAATATGTACTTTTAGAAAGGATTTTATATATCTCTGGTATAATACCATCATTACCCAGTGCTTTGTTTGATTTAAGCTTATTTATTTGTGTAATAACCTCTGTATATGAAATACTTTTGTCCAATAGTTTAATCTGTTGTTTATTAAGCTTTTATTCATGTTTGTGGTTATAAACTCCTTTATTTTATCTTTAGGTTCCATGTTAATGTTATTATGGTTAATTTTGTGAAAGTGATTTCTAAATTCATCTAGTATTTCTGGTATACTAGAAACATTCTTCTTTTCCTTAGAGAAAAGATTTCTTTGATATGGTTTTGTTTATTCAACCTTTTTGTTTTATTTTTAAGTCTATGTAAGTATTTGGGGCTTATTGAATAAGACAAAAACTTGTATTTCTCTAAAGTTATTTTAACTTTATGAGTTAAAATTTCTTTGTATTTCTCATTTAGTTTGTTTATTTCTTCAATAATTTTCTTGTCCATAATATTTTCTTTATTATTATGTTTATAAGAGTCTAATTTACTTTGAATATCTAACAATTCCTTATCCCAAGATTTCCTTTTATTATTATATCATCTGATACTTTGTCCATATAGATTTATTTTAAGGCATCCCAAACATAGACAATGGAGACTTCAGGAGTATTATTTATGTCTAAAAAATGTTTTACTTCTGAAAGTATATATTCTTTATAATCTTTTAGTTGAGTTAAGTATGCTGGTATCCTTTTGATCTGAACATTATGAGTATTTTTTATCATGAATTCAAAAACAATTGAATTATGATCAGATATAGGACATGAAATGATTTTGGAATTAATTAAATCTGTTACCATCTGGTTAGAAATAAAGACCCTATCTATTTTTGAATAAGTTTTGTATCTGTTAGAAAAAAGGTGTATGGTAATGATTTTGAATCTATCTGATTATTAATATCATTCAAATGATAAGAATTAGCAAAATCATTTAAATGTTTTGCATTAGATGTAATTCTTCTTTTTCCTATAGTGGTAGTATCACTTTCATGTAGTATACAATTAAAGTCACCAGCTAAAATAATATCTCCTATAGAGAATGATATGATCTTATCAAGATGATGTTTCACTGTATTAATACCAATTCCAGGTATCCAATATACATTAATTAAAGTGTAAGTCTTCCCATTAATTTGTATTGTAACCATACAAAACATTCCTTTGTCATCCTGATAAGACTTAATGGTTTTAGGAATGGGCATACTTTTATTCCATAAAATAGCCACTCCTCTTTTTTTCTGAGTGTGCTCTGAACTAACCAATACTGTATATTTGTTTGTGGCTAGTTTATCAATATCTTTTTTCAAGAGATGGGTTTCTTGCAGGAAGACTAAGTTGACCTTATGTAAATTAATGTATGTTATTAGGCTTGCCCTTTTACACGGATTATTCAATCCATTAATGTTTAAAGAAATTCCTTTTAAAGATGTCATTTGGCATTTTTAAAACTTAAGAATCTTATGATCAAAATAACAAATAACAACATAAGTAATGTTACATCTCCTCCTTTAGGTGTACCTTTAAATATAGCTGTATTTATTGAATCTCTTATGGGATTTTGTATAGGATTCAGTTTTGTTTGTAGTGACAATGAGTGTTGTTCTAAATAATTCTTGAAGTCCCCACCTTTCATATCAACCAAACCTTGCTCTAGAATTGAAAAAAGAAATTTCTTATAACCCTGACAATTCAAAGTGTGTTTAAAAAGTACATTCTTAGAATAATTCTTTTTGATACAGTATAAATACTCCCTTACCCTTTAATTTAAAGACATGGGACAACCCCTCTAGTTTTACACAAAAATGATCTGGAATCTTTATGGTGTGAGACATATGATGCAAGTAAACATAAGGTCCTTCCAGGATCTATCTACATATATTAGATCCTCCACATTTGTACATCTCACTAAGTATTTCAGTATAACAATTGTCCAATCCATATCTCATACGGTCATTCTGTAACAACAATTTTAAGTTATAATTATTCTTGTATTCAAATTGAGCGTGGGAGCTTACCACCTTAAATAAATCTTTATTCGCCTCCAATATTTTCTAATTATTTTGTATAATATTACATATATACCCACTATCCAGTGTTATCTCTAATCTACAAAACATCCCAGTATTCCCTCCAGAATCTCTTTGCCTGTTGTTCAAACTCTGAAATGGAAATTTTAAAATTGGAGGGTAGGTAGTATACCTTTTGCAAAAACCCCATCAGCCAATTCCCTTAAGAAATTCTCTTCATATTTACTATTTTTGAATAACTGTATTATACATTCAAATTCCTCTATGAGTTTTTATCATCACTTGTCATACAACTAACTCTTATTAGCTGTCCCTTAGGAATGTTATTCTTGATAAGTACGGGGTGTTGGCTGTTACAGTGCAAATAACTGTTAGTAAATGTCTTTTTTCTATGAATGCTATTTTCAAAATTATTTGTAACAGCATTCCATTCAAAGATATATCTAAGAAATTGACCTACATTCTAAACTCCCCACAGCAAAATTCAAAAACTCAGGCTGCTGATTTAATGCATTCAAAAACAATAACACTTTTTTTCATATCTATTTCAATAATAAAAAACAATTCATCAACAGATCTTTTGTAGTAGCAGATATGGAATAATGTCCCAACAGAGTTCAACACTGTATACACCCACCAACCATAACTATATTTGCAAATGATGGGGCCGCCAGAGACCCCATGGCAACCCCTTTGATTTGCTTATTAAATTTTTTGTTAAACAAGTAATAATTATTATTTAATAAAAGTTCAATCATTTCACTATAAAAATTTATTTCGGTACTAGAAAAACTAGACTACATTCCCAAAAACTCTCTAACATATTCTACTCCATCATCATGGGGGATAGATGTAAATAAAGAAATAACATCAACTGTAAGCATGATATGTCTCATGAAGTCAAAATCAAAACCATTGATAAATTCTCTTGTCTTGCCCAAAAAATCCCATGAATCTTTTACATGGGATTCTAATTTTTGTCCCAATGGATTTAGGATTGAATCAACTACCACGGAATTCCCTCAGTGTTGTAGTTTGGTGCAGAAACAATAGGCCAAAACAGGAAGTCACTAAGACTCTTATGCACCTCTGAGATCTCAAAAAGGGTTCCACCCCTTGGCTTTTCAACATTACAAAAGCTGTACATCACTTGATCCAAAATCCCATTCATTAAACTTTCATACAGAAAAGAATATACTGTTTTATAACACTTCTGAATCTCATTCATATGGACTAGTATATACTCCTCATTATTATTCAACATTTTTACAGTTTTTCAATATAATGTTTCTGGTCCATCAGTACTAAACTACCCCCTTGTCACTTTTCGTTATTTGTACATACTTACCATCTCTACTATCTCTACATTCCTTCAAAGTGCTCCTTTCATCTTTGCTTAAATTATAAAAGTTTTTCTTGTTCCTATTCCTATAATCCAATAGTTCACGTATGTCATTTTCACAGATTGACTCAAATACCCTTAAGGTATGATTTAACAATGGATTTAACATACATGGGACTTTGGTATTTCTACCTCATTTAAAACATAACTTAAATTAAGCTTTCTTATATATTTTTTGAGGAAAACTTCCCATTCTGCACTGTATTGTCAGTGTAGCGTGATCTTGGAGATGGTATATTTAAGTAGGGGGGTGTGGGATGCATGGGGGCTTGCCCCCCTGCTGTAACATCTTCTATTTATTTGTTGTTTTGTTTTTTTTAACATTTTGGAAAGATCGATCTTCTGAAATATCGACCATATGGTCTCGACCATATGATGTTCGATATTTCAACCGGTCGATCTTTTCATAGGTAACTATATATATATATATATATATATATATGAATATATACATATATGGTTTGCTACCATGTTTTCAAAATGCATTCCAATGAATAAGTATGTGTACGAAAAATAAAAATGAAAATAAAAACATTGTTCATGTAAATGAACGAAACCAGTAATGTTGACACATCATCATTCAAAGTACTTGACATTATCCAGTGTACTCTGCCTACCGGTCAGGTACAACTAACGTATTGCAGGGGTGCAAGCCCCCCTGCACATCCCATGTGGGGGGTCTGCACCCCTCACATCCCCTGCTCATTATATATACAAACTCAGAGATCGCAATATAGTGAGGAAATGGGTACATTTCCTGATCCCCACTGTATTGCAATCTCGAAGCAGAATGTTGACCTCACAACACTATGCACACTAGCATTCGCTGTTGTGTCGAACATTTTTGGTTTGGCCTTCCATGAACTGGCAAATAGCCTTCCAACTATGTGTCCATGCTGAACCTATCAAGTATCTCCTGATTATCAATGTTATAGTGAATTATTGTCTGCGTATGTCTTCACCTTCTTGGCCAGAGACTACCACTGAGTGCATTAGTTTTGACTCAGTCAACAGAGGCAACTCACACCTGGAAACAGCATGGCTAGTAGCAAGTGCATATGCTAAGTTACTTAATTCCTCATTATGAGTTCATTTGGTTTTCTTTATTCACAGTCATTACATATTAGCATATGTGACCTCTATGAATCATGGCTTATCTGTTCTCATTCATGGACAGTGTGGATAGCCTTAATGTGTCCATGTAATGACTGTGAATAACTTCCCCTAACTCTAACACTAAAATTCTCTTCCCACTTTCTTTAACTCTAAAACTCCCTTCCTACTGCCTAAGCCTAAACTCCACTTCCACTCCCTAACCCTAAGATCCCTCCTTCTGACTCCCTAATCCTAAGATTGCCTTCTCACTTTCTGACCCTAAGATCTCCTTCTCACTCCCAAACCCTAAATCGCCCTTACTACTCCCTAAGACATAACCCTGTCCTGCTCCATAACCCTAGGACTCCCTTCCTGCTCTCTGAACCTAAAATCTCTCTCCTTCTCCCTAAACCTAAAATTCCATTCCCTCCTGCTGTCCTTATTCACACTTCCTCCCCACTCCCTCACTGTGGCTTTTTCATTTACCTTTCTTGAAGCTGAATTATGTTTTCGGGTAAGTTACAGCAGCTACTTACATGAAATCATATTTGAGTTTGAGCTTGAACAGCAGCCTACCTGAGATACAAGATGCTCAAGTCCCTGGCTTTGAGACAGTGGGTTTGAGCATTTGGAATATGAGCACTTGTAGAACACCAGGCCTATTGACAATTTCAAAACTGCACAAGCAGAGACAGCACACTGGTGCTATGATTAACATTGCTTCCTCACAGCACATCGCTGTCCAGTCTGATTCTGAGCTGCATCCATCCATACAGAGTCTAAATATCCTCTCCATGTATACACATGCTTTTGGCAAGTGTCTCATTTTCTTTGCACATTCCACTGGCATGCTGCCTGTGAACTGGTAATACTCCAAAAATTGCCTGTGATGTGCATGCATCCTGCAGTACACCAAAATACTACTGCTGTGGTGTACACAATTCTGCATTATTATGCAGGTAATCAAAGATCTAATGAAAACTGTAAAGAAGCAGTGACTTTAAAATTCAACTTACTATATACTGACCTACTGATTACTGCAAACAGAGCATTGTATCTAAATAGCATGCATTTAGTGGTGCTATGGAGTGTCTGTAAGGAAACATTTTTATCAGATTTTGTTGCTGTCGTGAGATAAATGTATCAGATGTGAAATGGATTATCAACATTAAAACTGAAACATTTAATTGTGGTTTAGAAATAATAAAGCCAGAATGCCATTTTTACCAGCTGTCTGAGGGAAAACACAAGCTGTAATTAAATAGATGTAATGCTTAAAAAAATTACCACTTTGAACAATGTTTGTAAAGTAGAATCCTCATTATCGTTGCTATTTTTTCATAACTTGGCTTGAAGAGAAAAATTGTAAATTTAAAAAAATATTTATAATCATATTCTAAAAAATAGTGAGAAATGGAGAATGAGGCTAATCATTTGCAGTATAAACGTCGTGATGTTTTTTATATTTTAGAAAGAAATGTAAATGAAAGCTAAACAACATTTTTAGACCAAAATGCAAATACTAAGCATGTATTAAAAAGGAGAGGCATATAATAACTATTAGGATAAATAAATTCAACAAACAATTACTGGATGAAACAAGTGCATATAAAATGTTTATGAACTTTCTTGGAAAGAGCTAAATTGAATTCTAATTACTATGCAAAAATAGAAAGTCTGAAGTAAAGAAAACCAAGTCAGGATGAGAATATAATACTGAAAATAATTCATAAAAGAATACATTTTAGAGATGCTTCTTAAGAAGTAGAAGAGACAGAAAATAAAATGCCATTGGAAATTGTTATGGAGATATGGCACAACCATACCTCTCAACTTGAAAACATCAGAAATCTGGACAAGGCCCATGAAAAATAGGTACAAATCTGTACGCTGAATAACATCTAATTTGCATACATAATTAGACAACCCCACCCACTCCAATGGGATTGTGGGATACCAACTTTTAAACACAAACCGAAGAAGAGACCATCAGAATATGGCCCCAAAAACTGTAGTAAATGGTAACCATTTTTTTTAAATATGTGGCAATGATGTCCACTGGAAAGGGAGATCAAATGAAGAATGTTAGGATTTTGTTTTTGTGACTTGCCACTTGCAGTATGTGGGTTTTGTGGTAAGAGTAGGGTATTTAATGGTAGGCAATTTTCTAATCTTTGCAATAGATTATAGTTTGCTAAGACCTCCAAAAGTCATTCTCCATGGCCTACTTATCAGTGGCGTAGCTACAGTTTGTGTCAGCTGGGGCTGTCTGAGTTTACCGCCCTTCCCCCCTCACAAAATCATGGTCGAATGGGGCCCCCATACACAGTCCTCCCTTTGCAGCCATTCCAATGTCCCATTAGTAGGCTATTGTGCCCCATTTGCCATAAACACTGTTATGTGCATACTGCTTTACTTCTACAATGATTATTTTGATTTCATTTAAAACTTTCATTTTACATTTTATAGCACACACACTAATAGAAATCTGCTAAACAAAGCAATATAGTCTCACAATGAAAATAGCCTTAGCATTAAAACTTCTCTGCCCTTGAAACTCACATTCATTGAAACAGTACTGAAACCCACATTCAAAGAAAATGCATCTGGCCAGTGGTGGATAAAGATTACCTTTGGGCTGTTTTCAAATCATAGGCCCCTTGCACACAAAACATACATGTGTTCTTTGATACACCGTCCTGATTGTATTAAATTATATTCCTTGTAGAATACAACATACTTATTAGAACTAATTTTAAATGTATTGTTTTGAACATTTTTTCCAGTAAGAAATTAAACAAAATGCATGAACCAATAATGACAAAACTGCCCAATTCAGAACATTTTCATCATGTCTACTTAAGTGTCTACAATCCACCAGTATAAATAAATATGCACAATCTCTGCAGAAGTAAAAGTCATCTAAATAATTCCACATTAAAGATATCTGTAACTAATGAAGAGGTTGCTGCTAGAAAACAATTTTATATTTCATTGTTTCATCTACAAATAAAGTGCCTATTGCCCTTGAGGAATAAATTGCCTATATTACATTAAAAAATGATAAGCTATTTTTATTGCAATGGGGAATGGATGACAAATTGAAAACAGGTTCATAGTTACTAAGTATCCCAGCCAAAGAGGACATTATCAGGACTAGAGCAGCCACCCCCATAAAAAGTGCAACACAGTACAGTATCAGCAATCCAGCTACATACTGCAGGACTCAGGAGTAGAACCCCACTGCCTTCTGCATCAAAAGCAAGTATTTTACCTGTTGTGCTACTAACATAAGCAGACACGGCATAAGCAGTACTAAACTCCTTTCCCCCTGAAGAGATATGCAGCACAAGAAAACTGAGAAAAGCCAAAATGTATGGGGAGAGAGGGCAAAGGCCCAAAACCAGGGACACATTTTAAACATTCCTTGTATAATTTTAGAACAGTTGCTAGAATAAAATGTGCGTTATCATGCATTTCCTGAAAGATAGGAAGACTGAAACATAAATGGCTGTCATTATTTAGTGAATTCAGATCTCACTGATTTGCCAGAGAACCACAAATTTTAAGAGGAACAGGACATACCTCTCAACCTCTTATCTCAAGAAAGCTGGGTAAACCAAAAATAACTGGTAGACAAATGCTCAAAAACAGGCCAGATTTTAAATATTAGTTGATAGAATAACAGGTTTGCATTAGCTTGCATTTTTCTGAATAATACAAAGCCTCAGACTGAAATAGCTGTCACTATTTACAACTTCAATCCTCAGGTGAGTAGACAGAAAATTTTAGGAGGAATAGACCAAAAATTGAAAGAAAAAAATCTGGGCATTCTGCAAAAATCTAGACAGATGAGACAGACCAAAAGTTGAGAGATATGGAACAGACCAAAAGTATGAGCCAGAATTGACATTCTTTAAAACTTAACTAAATGAACTCCTTCCAAGATACGAATACACATCTCCCTGCCAGACATGCTAAACATATATACGAAGCTTCATCGCTCTTGTTTGTCTGCAGCACCAGAATATGAAGCAGCTCTGAGCATACAATAATGGACCAAAAGCAGCTCTCGTTTGCAGCAGCAGAATACGAAGCAGCTCGCGTTTCAGAGCAACTTGAGCATACAATAATGGACCAGCTAAAACACACACACACACACACACACACACACACACACACACACACACACACACACACACACACACACACACACACACACACACACAGTCACACAACCCCTCTGGTAGCTCCCTAAGCTTCAGAATATTGGACATACTAAACAACCCCTCTGGTAGCTCCCTAACCTTCAGCATGTCGTACCTTCCTGTCGGACATACTAAACATAGATATGAAGCTCATACCTCTCAACCTCTTAGAGCAAGAAATATAGACAAAGCCATCAATAATGGGGAGACAAAGAGCCAAAAATAGGGACAATTTTACATATAGGTTTTGATTAGCATAATTTTCCTGAATGATATGAAGCCTGAATCTCCGATATCTGTCATTATATTCTGACTTTAATCCTTAATGACTGGCCAATAATTTGCCAGAAAACCAAAATTTTATGAGAAACAGACCAAAAATATGAAGCAAAAATCTGGGCATTCTGTGAAAATCTGTACAACTGAGAGGAATGCATATCTCCCTTCAGAGTCTTTTTGAGTATATAATACTTGGACATTTTTTTAACTAATTAAAATAATTACCCCATGACTATTGGTTAAAACACCCAAAGCAAATGTGAAATGCATTACTTTTCTGTTTTAAAATCAATCTGTGAAATAAAGGTGTTACTTTTATTAGACACACATTAGTTCTCATATTATAAAATAAAATAAATGCCAAAATATTATTTTTGTTATCACCTGAATGCCATGAAAATTTTACAATGATGTTCTTAATGCAAACATCACCTATAGGTTTTATATCATCTCAGATATGGTGAGTAAAAATTACCAAAGCATACCTGTCTCTACTGCTGGATGAAATGAAATTGATCATCACTGAAAGATCTGTATGGCCAAGACATCTGTACTGTACTTAATATATTACACTGACCCCCTTGACATTATTATGAAATGTATGTTACAATAATGGACCAAAAGCAGCTCTTGTTTGCAGAAGCAGAATACAAAGTAGCTCTCGTTTCAGAGCAACTTGAGCATACAATAATGGACCAGCTAAAACACACAAATACAACCCCTCTGGCATCTCCCTAAGCTTCATCATATTGGACATACTAAACATCCCCTCTGGTAGCTCCCCAAGCTTCAGCATGTCGTACCTCCCCATTGGATATATTAAACATAGATACGAAGCTTCATTGCTTAGGCAGCTCTCATTTGTCTGCATCAGCAGAATACGGAAGTAGCTCTGAGCAACTTGTACATACAATAACAGACCAAAAGAAGCTCTTGTTTGCCTGCAGCAGCAGAATACAAAGCAGCTCTTGTTTTGAACAACTAGAGCATTAGCATAATAGCATACAATAATGGACCTTGAGCTCAGCATACAATAACTAATAGCTTAAACACACACAGCAACTTCTGTCGAATGGAGTGCAGTTTTCAAATAAAGCTTCTCATGGATGGACTGCAGTAGCAAAAATACATACAGCAGATAGCCCTCGGACACAAAATAAGAAGCATATAAGAATGGACCAAGCGACCAGCCAAAACACACAGCGGCTTCTGTGAATACATAAATAAAGCTAGCTCTCGACCTAAATTAAGTAGCATACAATAACTGACTGCAGCTTTTAAATAAAGCTTCTCTCCAACAGACTGCAGCAGCTAAACACACACAGCAGCTTGTGAGTGCATAAATAAAGCTAACTCAGTCTCTCAGACATAAAATAAGCAGCATACAATAACGGACTGCAGCAGTTAAATAAAGTTTCTGTCGGATGGACCTCAGCAGCTAAACACACACAGCAGCTTCTCTCAATACACAAATAAAGCTTCTCTTGGACTGCAAATACAGCTAGCTCTTGGACACAAAATACGCAACTCTTGTTTCAAAGCCAAAGAAAACCTAGAGCATACGAAAAAACATAAAATAAGCAGAATACCTCAGACATACCTGGATGGGGGTTGGGGAAGATGGGCTGTGAATAATAATAAGAAAACCCGCGGAGCTCTTGACTGCTACAGCTTAAATTTAGTAGTAACAAATGGCAGCTGCCTTGTGAAGATGACATCATTGTGCATGATAAAGTGAGGAACAAAAGCAAACCTGGGAAATTCAGAAATTAAAGGGGCCAATTGGGAATTCGTGGCACCCCAATATGTTGCCCTCAAAACCGGTATTTACAGAGGAATTCAGTATGGTTGAGAGGTATGGGCATGACATAATAAGGCAGTGCTTTATATTACAACACTTCTGAGGTATATTAAGAGGAATACATGCACTTCTTTGAACAACCATCCATTGATCAGGTACAACACCGACCTGCAACGTCAAATCTCCCTGTGGTGAATGGTTGGAATGTCAAACAAAACACCGAATTCAACAATTCCGACAGCTGTACCACATAAACAAGTGCTACCATGGGTCACAAAGGGTGGGGGGCATTTTGCATTTTGCTTACTTTGTGTTCGCATTTATGCAAACTCGCAGACCTGCGTTCGCCCATTTTCCGATTGGCCATCTACCAGCTGACCAAATGCATGCATACCATATTAAGACCATTATACATTTGCTGATTTTGAAGCAAATGTGTCAGCAGCCTTAATTTGGATAATATTACTGAACTGGATTTCAAACTGGGCCCTGATATTCATAGAGAGTGTGCCAAAGCATGAATGGTATTCTGCACCTTACATTTGATACACTGTTAGAGACTACTGTGATTCAAAGAACTGAATTCCAGCAGTTCCCAGGGGTGAAGAGTAACTACCCCATTTTCCTGAATGGTGCAGAGGAACACAAGGTATGGTGCTCCTGTGATCAGGTGTGGCAGGTAGCTCTGTGTAACCTTGCAACACTATGAAGTGAAGAGACATACTACTGTTCAGGTACACTACCTACTTGGTAAGGTATACTGTATAATAGAGAGTTACCTTACTCCATAATGGTGTATGCCATTGGCTGAAGTAACTGTGGTTCATAACTGAATCATCATCGTATTTACAGGCAGTGCTGGGGTCATTATCATATTATGGTAATGAAATGAGGAGATCTGGTGCTGTGTGAACACAAATTGGTGAAGCTCGTCGGCATCACAGAGATAAGCGACAAGGTGGTAACTGGTTGTCAATTTCCCTGCATTGTATTGGATCCATTGCTGCCACTGTTTTTCCTTCCATAAGACAGAGATGGTGCTTAGGGAATACTACATTGTGCCAGTACTGTCATGGGAAGGTTCCCACTGCAGCCATATCTGTTTCACCATTTGACTGAATGCCAATGGATTTCTATAATTTATGTTATAGCCCCATTCTGTACAACATTGCTGCCAGGTTTGTGAATAGCATACAATCAGGAGATGGGCTCATTGGCATAATGAGCAATTGGTTGGTGAGGTCTGTAGATCAAGCAGGGCATTATGCTCCCTTCTATGGTGCACAAAACCCCATGAAACAGCATATGAGTTTTATGAATCTGTAACTAAATAATTTGAGATCGAATAACAATAGAAAAGTATGGAATGAGATTACAAATTTCTAAAAGATTTGTGAACTATATGCATATCACTGTAGCAATGAGAAAAACAGTAGAATAAATGTACAACAAAGTTGCTTCTCATCAGTGCTGCATTGATTTATACAGATAAAAGCAATACCTGTCTAGTATAAAAGACCAAACAATGTCATATGGTAATAAGGACAACTGCAGTGTAAAATGGGGCATCATTAAAGTGTGTTTGATTCTAGAACAATGCAAAAGCTTGGATAATTTAATAAATCTGAAGGCAGTGCATTTCCAAAAAGTATGCATTGAGAAATTAAACACAGGAAAAAAAGTAAATTGAATATAAAAATGTTGGAGCAGTTCACATACTGCATTCTCTGGCAAGGATGGACAGAAAGGATGTGGAAGGTGCAGCAAGCCTGTATACACCCCTCCCCATCCTTACAAACACTACAGTTGTTTAAGCAAGAGCTTAATGACAAATACTGTGAAGATAGGGCTTTGCTGGTTACCAGCTATGACAGATTAAGAGAGGTCCTCTCATGCCAACTGGTTTTGCGACTGACCCATCTGCTTGTATTCGAGATTATTGCTGTGGTTTGTTTCCTCATTACAGAGACTTTTCAGTTGCCTGAAGATGATGCAATATATCTTCTAGTCATCTATTTCAAGGATATTGAATCTAATCCTGACGTACATTCTATAGCATTTGAGAGAATATAATTAAAAAAAATACAGACACTAAAAAAACAAGGTGGCCTCAGTGTATTAGTTAAGCACTTTTGATCTTTATTAACAAAAACTTTATCAGAATAAACACTACTCTACACAAACTTTTTAAAATAACATCCAAACCAGTCACATGACAGACAAGTCAACCGATCATTTCATAAATTTGACAGACATTTGTCTAAAAACTAATAAAAATTAAATAATGATTTAAAAGTTGTAATAAAACCTTCACATATATGTGAAACATCAGTATATATATTTACAAACTTCTTGCTCTTTATAAACATTTAATATTAATATTAATACTTTTGTTTAATCCCAGGACCTTGCCTACTGCTAAAAACAGCTGCCATCTTACTTCCCTTATTTCTGACTTATTGTTAAAATCATCATTTAATGTGTCTTCAGCGAGGTGATCTAAAAATACATGATAACATTTTCTGTAATCTTTATAAAATAAGGTGTGCTTAGCAAGTGCATTCTTAATATTTTTCTTTCTAATAGCTAATTAATGCTCATAAATTCTTTGTGACAGTGTTCCGGTAGTTTTACCTACGTAGAAAGCTTTGCAGGCATCACATATTCCTAGATAAATTAAACTTGAAGAACTACAAGTGTGCCTACCTCTACCAGTAATCTCTTTGTTAAGATGCTTAATAACTACACTAGAACCTGTGTTTATGAAACAACAAAATTTACAGCCATGACATAGATAGGTTCCACTAGGTTATGAGTATCAAAACTAGTTTTATTAATATTGTTATTATTATAATTATTATTTTCTAATAAATCTTTGATGTTGGAGTTTTCTTATAAATGAACATTGGAACATCACTTAAAGCCTCTGTCGTCTCTTAATTCCATGTAATGATTTTCCAGTTATATCTGACACTCTTTTTAATGGAGTTCATGACCCTACTAACAGGCATTGGGAAAAATCTGACAATACTTTTTCTTATCTTTTTACCTTTTAGTGTGATAACACCGACAAAAATTGGTGGAAAAGACTGATTTTTTTAAAATTTGTTATAGATCAATTCTGTCTTTTCTAAACTATAAACTTTGGTGGGAAAGACTGATATTTTAAATTTGTTACAGATCAATTCTATCTTTTCTAAACTATAAACTCTTTCCAAAAAATAGGCTTTTCAGAAACAAACATTCTTCCTTAAGTTTAAAATCATCACTGACTAAATGACTGAGTCTAATGAATTGTACTCTGATGACATTATATTTCATGAAATAAGGATACTGGCTGTTTCCATGTAAATAAGTGTCAGTGAAGGTACCTTTCCTATTAATGTTGCTATAATTTTTTGTCAATAGTAATGGAAGAAATTTCTAAGTCCAAGAAATACACAACATCTCCTGTTTTATTTGTGATAAATTTAAAAACATTAGTACTAAAATTAATTTCTTCTAAAAGAATATTAAAGTTATCTAAAGTATTGTTGCAAATAATTAATAAATTCAGTCAAATAAGCAGCACTCATCTGTCAAATAAAGGATCTTCCACTGATTAAGAAAACTGAGTACTGCTCCTTATTTCAACAACATGAAGGGCTGCGATAGGGTGAAAGCTTGTATCCAGACCATAGCACCATGAATCAACAGGACAGGTTGGAACTAGGACCACTGAAAAAGAGGCACCAGTTATTACACAACGTTTTCCCCCTTGAGACACCCCACACCACAATAGGACCAACAGTAAGGCAAGTTTTTTTTGACCTTGGAATAATTAATAAATCATCAATATATCTTTTGTAAAAGGAGAGAAGTTTGAACCACTTGTTTTAACTGAAAAGTCTTGTTCTCACCAGCTTAACACTAGGTTTTCAAAATGGTTGCCATCCTGGCACCCATAGCTCCAACTATTGTTTGCTGAAAGACAAAGAAGTCGTTACTAATAACTAGTTGTAACAAAAAACATATGTTGTTAATCATGACATTAGAAAAATCAGTATGCTAACTAAAGAAAAAAGAAAAACAAATTTGCCATATACCAGAATTTAAATTCGTACTCCACTTTAATATAACATTAAATGCTTTCCTTCCACTGGAACTTCATTAGAACTAGTAAAATCATCATATAGTTATCCTTTTAAAATACCCTTAGTTAATTAAAATGGCAGCAATATTGTTAAAACTAATCACTTAATTCAACTTTTAAGAATCCATTATTAATAAAAAACATGGCAACTAGGTCTACAGCTTAAAAAATATATATATCATAAAAATTGTGTGTGTGTGTGTGTGTGTGTGTGTGTGTGTGTGTGTGTGTGTGTGTGTGTGTGTGTGTATACATATATATAAGGGTCTACTTCATCTTATCAAATTTGCAATTTACCAAACTTTACTTTGCCGACGCCAGTTGTATGAAAGTACTCTCTTCCGAAACTGCACTATTGCGAATCTCACTTAAGCAAAAGAGTTACCATGTGTGATGTACAATTACACTCAAATATACACATGTTCTAATATTTTTGCAGGGGACCCATGTGGGAGGCTATGCCCCCCACACCCCCTAGAACATATATATTCCAATTCTGAGATTGCACTACAGTGACAGCAAGGGTAGATTTCCTGACCGTTATTGTAGTGTGATCTCTGTTTAAATTCTACAGTATGAATATTTCTAACCTACCTGCAAATCCAACATACATTGGAAATGCTACGGTGGATGGCAAGGTACACAAACACAATCTAATTGTACATCTCTCACAGTAACAATTTTGCTTAACTAAGATTGACAATAGTGCAGTTATGGAAAAGTGTACTTTTGCACAACTGGTGTTGGCAAAGTAACATTCGGTAAACTGTAAATTTGAATAAGATGAAATATATATGTATGTGTGTGTGTATATATATATATATATATATATATATATATATATATATATATATATATACGGATCTATTTTGAAAGGTCGACTCTCATATAATTGAAATCCATTTTCATTAAACAAAAATCTCGAAAGCTTAAATACCCAAATGGTAAATTTTTCCAAGAGTAAGTAAACACTTGCCCAAACTTAAACAAAACACACAAGTAAAAGTTTAAGTAAAACCTACCTCACCCCCAATGTGGGGGGGCTACACCCCCACATCCCCATAACTATATATACCAACTCTGGGTTTGCACTAAAGTGGAGAAAAGGACATGTTAGGCAAATGATTACTTACCCTGGGAAAAATTCACTGTTCAAGTATTTAAGCTTTCACGATTTTCATCTCACAAAAATGGATTTCAATTATATAAGGTTCAAACTTTCAAAGCAGATTCTTATATATATAAATATATATATATATATATATATATATATATATATATATATATATATACACACACACACACACACACACACACACACACACACACACATACAAAATTAAAAACTAATATTTATCAAACAATATCTTATTTTCAAATGTGGAAGCACCCTAAACAGAGTACCCCATACCAAAATTGGTCAAAATATATATTTGATTGCTCAAAGCCCATTGTACAAACAATACAAATTAATACATTCATTTATATAATTCAATTAGAAACAAAATAAAAAGGCTAAAAACACTTTGAATGGTTGAGTCACAATAGCAGTTACAGTTAATATGACCCAATGCAGTTTAAACCTTCATGCTTCATATAATTTTATGGTTTACTATGATAAAGTCGAATGCAATAATGTCTAATGGTCATTTGATCGAAAAATAACATCTAAACCCAAAATATTGAAAAAGGAAAAATGTCTAAAATTGTTTCATTGACAAAACAGTTAGCTCACCTCTACCATTTTGCAGGGAGGGTATGCCCCCCTGCACCCCCCATGTGGGGGGCTGTGCCCTCCACTCCCCCATACTTAAATATACGAACTCCGAGATTGCACTACAGTGTGGAAATGGGCAATTCTACATTTTGAGTTTACACTAATGTTATTTCAACTTTTTAATTCATGCATACAGTGATTTCAATCAATTCATGTTCGACCATTTCATTTTAGACTTTATCATAGTAAACCTAATTTTATTATATGTGGCCCTTTAACTTTTATAATTGTTTTTTTTTTCACTAACCTTAGATTCTTTTAGCTTTAAGTGTTAGTACACTACCTATAGACACCATAGTCATCATGACTAAATTTTTGCTTGGTAATAAGTAGTTCAGAAAAACACTCTGTCCCTGAGTCATGGGGAATTAGCAAAAATAAATCTTTCACATCAATCCCCATAAAGAGAAATCACTCAAGAATATACTTTTCCCCAAAAGTTTTAAAAAGTGTCATGAATCTATCAGAACATGTTTTTAACTGTCCAAAAACCCCGTTAGTCTAAAATCCACATACTTTACAGTGGTTCAGTTTTTCAAACTCCTTCCAGCCATTATTGGTCTCAAAGGGGGATCACTAAAATTGTTCTGCAAAAAATAGTTAGCATCATAGTTTTCTTCACCCTCAAAAATTAATTGCTTGTTTGGAAAGACAAATTCCAACTCTAAATCGTGGGAATCACACTTAGAATTTAGAGAGCTATTCTGGCAACTACTATTAGAAGCAACTCATTTTCATGGGATTAATGAAAAGGTGTCTATAAGTAGTGTACTAATGCTTAGGGCAGAAAGAATGTAAGGGTATTGAAAAAAAAATTATAGAGGTTAAAGGGTTGGATGTAATAAAATGATAAGAACAATTGTGGGATTAAATTACATTAGGTCATATTAACTGCGAATGCGAACATAATTCAACCCTTCAAAGTTTTTTTTTTTTTTTTTTATTTTTGTTTCTAGTTGAATTATAGATATGACTGCATTCAATTTTATTGTTTGTACAATTGCTTTGAGCAATCAAATATATATTTGGACTGATTTTGGTATGGGGTGCTCTGATTGTTTAGGGTGTTTCCACATTTGAAAATAAGATATTGTTTGATGAGTATTATGTTTTAATTTTGTATGTGTGCAGATATATATATATATATATATATATATATATATATATATATATATACACATGTATGTATGTATATACAGCTTTTATGATATATTTTGTATGGGTTTATATTACCTTATCGAAAAGGCTTTACATTGAATGCCTTTTTATTGATCCCTAAACATTAAACTGCCATTTATGTGAATGGCCACTTGAGTGATTTTTTTCCTAGGGAAAAATAATCAGTTGGCCATCATCATGAATTTGCCTTTTTCCCCACTGTAGTGTGATCGCGGAGTTGGTATATTTAGTTTGGGGTGGTATGGGGAAAAGCCTCCCACTTTGAAATGTTTGATGTGATTTATCATTTCTGGTTGGCCAAACAATTTTTTTCCCTAGGAAAAAATTCACCGAAGTGGCCATTCGCATAAATGGCAGTTTGAATTTTAGGGGTTGATGAAAAGGCATTCGATTTATAGCCTTTTCGATAAGGTAATATAGACCCATTTTTTCTTAAGCTGTAGACCTAGATGACATGAAGTTTCCTTTTAATAATGAATTCTTAAAAGGTGAATTAAATGATACGTTTTAACAATACTGTTGCCATTTTAATTGCTTAAGGGTCCTTTAAAAGAAAAAGGTTATGTTATTTTTACTAATTCTGATGAAGTTACAGTGGACTAAATTGAGGTTAACGTTACATTAAAGTGGAGTACAAATTTTATTGTACTGTACGGCAAGTTTGTTTTTCCTTTTTCTATGTTTCTTTGCTTTTGACAGTGAGGTGTGGGTGTTAAGTAAATTAGGATCATTTCTTAAAAAAGATACCTGTATCCTGAGAAATTGTCTTATAAATCAATTCTATGTCTAATGTAACTAAACACGTTTCCTTCCTTGTAAAATTATAATTGTTTAACACATCTAAACAAACCCAAGAATCTTTGAAATAAAATTCACTGTTCTATACAACTGGGTTCAATAATGCATCAAGGTACACAGATAATGGTACAGTTTTAGGAAAGTCAGTGACCACTGTAGATTTAAATGGTGGATCTACAGTATCTTTGTGTAGCTTAGGGATTCCAGATAGTGTCCCTAATTTTGGGTGTACAATTTTAAAAATTTGTATAAAGAAAAAATAACATATTGTTAATGCAACAAATCTAACAATACATGGTCAATCCTTCTGAATTTAATAATTGCTTCTAATTTTCTGACTTTTTATAACAAGAACCATCTGTCAACTATGGCAACATTTTTTGCTGTACTGTTCAATATTCATTACTACTAGTCCACACCCTTTATCGTCTTTCATAAATCTGAAAGTGTCACATTTTTCTAACTCATTTAAAACCATTCTCTCACTGTGTTGTAAATAGGTTTGTAGGTGTATACAAGAGTAATGATCACTAGGGCCCTTATAAGCCCAGCCATGCAACCCAAATGTGGCAGACAAATTTGATTAGTATAGTTGGTGATTAACTGACTGCCTCTGTCCAGAGCAGACATAATAGCAAAACTTGCAGAGAATTTCTGAGTAACCATCCATTGGTCCAAGTTACAGTTAAAAAGTAATAAGGAGGAATTCTGCTTCACATTGATAACAAGCCTGCTCCAGAGAATTGGAATTCTCTGAGAAATATATCTGTCTCTTCAACGTGTCCTATTTACATCATAAGCAAAGTTTAGGCCTTTTAATCTAGTAGATCTGATGCTGTTTGTTTTACAGATGTGAGAAAGGCTCATCAAAACAGAGTCCAACTGTGTCCTGTATGCCAGGCAAAAATCACCTCTCAAAAGACAGTATGATATTTAGTAAAGAGACAGGGTTTTAAGGCAATAAATACAGGGAATTGTGTTTACCCCTGTATTCTTTTTGCAAGGAACCTTTGTGGAAGCTCCAGTTGCTCTCTGATCAAATACATACTAAAGGGGGCATTATACTTTATGATGGTGCTAATGAGGTCTGAGTACAGTGGTAGGATAAGCTCCCTGGACCTAGATGCTATGCCCTTGCTTATAAGCTGAGCAACATAGAAGGATTTTCTTAGTACCTTGGACACATGCTGGTCAAAGGCTAGGTTGCTGTCTACATGAGTTCCCAGATCCCTGACTAGTAAATTATCTTTTAAAGGTGTTTTATTGATGACATAATTACTGGGGGTGGCAGACTTTCCAAAAAAAGGTACTATAATACATTTCTTGGTGTTGAGTTTTAAGCCATGGCTTTGGTACCAAGCCCTTGTCTGTATTAGACCTTCTTGATAGGTATTCTCATCTTGGGGAGTTTCAATGACTGCTTCCAGTTTGCAATCATCTGTGAACTTGGTCAGTGAAAGGCATTTGTCATTGTCTTTGGCATCCAAGAAGTAGATGCCAAAGAGGAGTGGGCCCAGCAGAGATCCCTGGGGGACTCCACTGGTGACTGCTCTCTCTGTGGAGGTGGCCTCACTAATTATAACCTCCTGGGTCCTATCAGTTATCTAGCTAGCTGTCCAGTGTGATATAAAGCGATTTATACCTAGTTCCATAAGTTTGTTGACAATGCCCGAGTGGGGTATTGTATCAAATGCTTTAGCCAGATCTAGGTAGGCAGTATGTACAATGTTCCCCTCATCCATTGCCTTAATGATCTTTTCAAAGAATTCTACCAGATTTGATAAGCATGATCCTCCTTTGACAAAGCCAAACTGGGATGGATCCAGAGTCCAGAGGTCTCCTATGTCCTTGCTGATAATTTCCATGATAATTATTTTCATGGCTTTGCAAATAAGAATAGTCAGACTAATGCGTCTGTAGTTTCCAGGATCTGTTGAAGGTTTTTCCTTATGAAGGAGGATGACAATTGCAGTCATCCATTCATGTGGCACAAAGCCTATTTTAAGACTATAATTAAATGACTCCATGAGTCCTGATAACTCATATTTTAGACTATTCAGCAGGCATCCTGGGATGTTATCAGGGCCCACTGAGGCCGTGTTCTTGGCTTTAGTGAGTGCAGTCAGTACATGCTCCCTAGTTATAGCTGAAGGAGTTATATATGAAATTATTTTTGAGGGGATAGATTGGGGTGACAGGTGGGTAAAGTTGGAACTGAATTTGTTCACTAACAGGTTTGCTATATCACCAGTCTCAGTGAATGTGGCACCATTCACCACCAGTTCAGCACATTGCTGTGTACTGCCCTTGGGGTCTCTGATATAGTGTAGAAGGTTCCCTATTATGCCGTCGCAGATGCAGGTTGTTGAATGCATCTTTGTCGAACAGTAAAGCATGAAAAGGCAAAATAGTGAAGTGATGTTTCAGTGAATTCTTTCCCTGGGAAAGAATTTGTATGGCCGCTTTCCCTACTTTGCCTTTTCGGCACAGTAGTGCGATCTTGAAGTTGGTATAGTTAAGTAAAAGGGTGTGGGGGGGCACAGCCCCCCATGTCGGGGGGTGTGGGGGACAAAGCCCCTGACGTTAAGTAATGTTTTACTGTTTTTTTTTTTTTTTCGGAACAGCGATTGTTTTCCATTGGAAAATAATCACTGTTCTGAAGTTTCGATGTTGTAAGCATATGCTTACATGGGGTCGATTATCTGACGTTTGCTCTTCTGAGCGTGCGATATGGTAATATAGACCCGTGTAGAAGACCTTATGTAAATGTACAGAGGACATATGTTCAAATACAGAAAAATAATAATAGAGCAAGGATGAGAAAAATTATGTGAAGAGATTTATGGCAAAGGACTACAAAAAGAGGCAGATCATAAAACACTGAAACCTACATTCAGAAAGTATTTTTACAAGACATACCTGAGATTATAGTGGTTGTATTTTAATCAGCAGACATATGATTTGAAAATAAAATACAGACCAGGCAAGCAATCACATATTACACTATGTTGAGCAGACCATACTTACTTATGCTAAATGAAAGCTACTAGAAGAAGAACTAAGATTCTTTGGACAATTCTACAGTTGCCAATGTATAAAGATTCCCCCCAATACACAAACATCTTACAAGAAGGTCTAACACAGACAAATGACTGCTGTCAAAATATTGATTAAAACTCAATGCCAAGAAATGCATTATATTGCCTTTTGGGAAAACCGCTACCCAGGCTAATTACTCCATCAGTAAGACACCCCTAAGAGTTGACCCAGTAATCAGGGATTTGTGAATATATGTAGACAGTAATCTGGCCATTGTTCAAGATGTGGCTAATGTAGTAAAAACAATAATTCTATGTCACCCATCTTATTAGTAAGGGCACGGCAACTGCTGCTTGTCTGGTCAGGATAAAACAGACAAACAGTTGTGGGTTCGATTCAAGCAGCTTTATTACATACAAACACATCAAGATTGAGGCTTAGTGACTTAAACTTAGATAAACTTATAAACAGACTAACTACCACACTCATACATGTTCATACTCTGGTTGTTCACTCAAAATGGCACTGCTGCCTGCACATGCTCTCTATTTATATTCACATGGCCTCACTTTGAAATGCTTCTTAAAGTCACAACACACACTTTGTTCTACATCCTCCCTCTTTGAGAAATAGGTCATGCACAGTAGTAATGACAATAATCATTTACATGCAGTTATAAAGAACTAATTACAAATGAAACAATCATGTCCAGGTTGCTGTGTATTTTACACTTGGTCTAGAAATGTGACCTGATCATATGATATAAAAATTAGGACTGGATTTAGCAACAAGGACTGCCTTTAATGAATGGTCAACTTCAGGGAAATCTGGGACATCATCAGGAATGGAAATTGGTGCTAAGACATATCCTTCAACAGGAACATCGTCTGGGTTGCTCGGAGATCTAGAGTCTGTATCACAGGTACAATGCTGTGATATTGATTCAGACACCAGAAGAATGCCTGCAATTTCTTCTGTATTCTATACCCTCAGATTCTACTAAGTAAGATCTCAGCTTGGCGCATACACCTCTCACTTGACCAGTTTAATCAAAACCTTTCTCCATCTGCATCCTCACTATCTCTCCTTCTTTCAATGGACGAAGACATCTGCTCATTTTATCATAGCTGGACTTCTGGAATGAACACTTTTTGAATAGTTGTGCTTTGATTTCTCTGGTGTTTTTAGCATTAGGCACCAACAAACTGGGAATGATAGGCAAGGTCGTTCTGGTTTGCCTAGACAGAAGCCTCTGAGCAGGTGAGCCAAATAGATTATCACTGGGTATATTTCTGAGATTAAGCAAATTCAAGAAAACATCGGTATTGTCACGCTTTAACCTCTCTAGTAATTACTTTGCACTTTGCACGGCATGTTCTGCTAAACCCTTTGACTGTTGGTACTCAGGACTACTGGTAACATGGATAAAATCCCACTCTTTTGCAAATTTCTGAAATAGCTGACTGGTAAACTGGGCAACGTTGTCAGAAATGACTTTGTGTGGACTACCATGGACTGAGAAATGATGTTTCAACTTAGTAATGACAGTACTGGATGTTAGGTTGTGTAGCAGATCAATCTCACAACAATCCAAATAAGAGTCTACCAACACTAATTAATGTTGACTATTCCACTCGAATATGTCATTGACTATTGTTGACCAAGGCAAGTCAGGAATCTGGCTTAGATGAAGTGGCTCTTTTTGCAAATGCAGTTTATTACTATTGCATACTGAACAGGATGAAAGTACTTTATCTATATATTTTGACAGAGAAGGCCAAAATACTAGTCCTCTCACCCTTCTTTTGGTAGCTTCAAAACCTGGGTGGCCATGATGCAAAATTTGGATGTACTCATGTTGTAAAGAACTAGGAATGACAACTTTAGGACCTTTGAAAATTATATCATCTTCCACCTACATCTTATCTCTGTAAAGAAAATAAAGTTGGACTTCTGTTGGTACACAAGATTGCTTTGATGGCCATCCAACAATGATGAAGTGGTTGAGCTTTCGCAAAATTGGAGCAGTCATTATATGATCTCTTAGTTCATCAAGTCTTGTGATAGAAAAATAATGCACTTCCATGACATCAAAGCCAAAATTCTCTGCATGAAGCTTTTCTCTGGTATTTCTGGGCGATCTGGATAAGATATCAGCCAGATAAAGAAGTATGCCTTTTGTATAGACTATTTTGAAGTTGTACTTTTATAATCTATCATCATTCTTTGTAGTCTTGCTGGAGCTGTATGCATAGGCTTCTTTAAAATAGTGGCTAGAGGTTGATGAAAAGTCTCAATCTGGATAGCTTGGCCATAAATATAATCATGGAACTTCGAACATGCAAACACAATTGCCAAAAGTTCCTTCTCAATCTGAGCATTATGCATCTCAGTTTGGGTAAAAGTTCTAGCTGCATAGGTGACTGGTCTACCCTCTTGAAGAATAAGTGCTCCAAGACCGAACTTTGAAGCATCACAGGAAAGAATTACTGGTTTGATGACATCATAGTATCTCAGCGTAGGTGGACTGGCAATTTTCTGTTTCAGGTCATCAAATGGTCTCTGGTGTTCCAACCATGACCAGGTAACATTTTTGCATGTCAGCTCTCTTAGAGGCACTGATAAGTCACTGAAGTCTGGTATAAACTTGCCCAAATATTTAACCCTACCAAGAAAATGCTGTAAGGTTTGGACATTGTCTGGAGATGGCATCTCATGAATGGCTGTTTGGAAGGATCTGGTCATAAGCCTGAACTGGTAAATAAATGACTGACATAAGTAACTTCTGTTAGCCGGAATTTACATTTCAGAGCATTGAGCTTTAGATTCACTTCACATGCTCTGTCCAGAACTTTCCTGAGGTTTCTGTTATGCTCTGCTTTACCATTGCCTCCAATTAGTACACCATCTACTATTATAGCACATAGATAGCCTGAAAATATTTGCTCCATTGCATGGTGAAAGACTTCACTGGCAGAATTTATTCCAAAAGGCATTCTGAGAAATCTATATCTACCAAATGGTGTGCTGAATGTAGTCATTAGTGAAGATTTGTGATCAAGCATTACTTGCCAAAATGAACTATTTGCATCTAAGACAGAATAAACAGTGGCATTTGTCATGAGGGTAGCAACTTCCTCAACTGTAAGCATAGGATGGTGGGGTCTCTTTAATGCTTTGTTTAAGTCTCCTGGGTCAATACATATTCTGATTTCATCTGAGATTTTCTTATGAGTGACTACCATGGAAAACACCCATTCAGTTGGTTCTGTAACTGGAGAAATCACACCTTGCTGCACCATTTTATCTACCTGGACTTTGACTTTGTCCTGTATAGCTATCAGAACTCTTTTCACTGGTATGACCACACGACTGACCTCTGGGTCTAATTTCATGGAGTACACAAGTGGAAGTTTACCTAGCTTGTCTTCGAAAATATCAGCATACTCTGTGAAAATAGCATCTGTGAAACTGGAACTAGGACATGTACTTACATGATGGACTTCTTTGGTAAAAGAATACAGTTTCGTTTTTAAACTGCCTCTGCGACCTAATAATGACTGTGCAGGTCTTTTGACTACATAAAACTGCAAGCTCTAACTTTTCCCAGCTGAATAGTATGAAAGCACTACTGAGCCTTTGGTTTAAATTTCATCAACTCTATAAACAGCAAGCTTCACACAATTGGCCAAATTGAGTTGTTCACCAGCTGTTACTCTAGCAAATGTTTTGGCTGACATAACATTGCACTTCGAACTAGTGTCCACTTTGAGTTCTGTGGGTTTACCATTATCAGGATAATAAAACACTTTGTTCTTTGCCGACAAATCTGCAGCATTAACCTTTTCACCAACCACTGATACACCATCTACATAGAAAGTAGAGCTGCAGCTTTCCTATATGATCAACTTGCTTTTTTGAATGACCTTTCTTAATAAATGAGTGAGGCCTGCTTGATTTACAAAGTTTTTGAAAGTGGTTCCATTTTTTACACTTGTGGCATTGCTGACAACATGCTAATCACTTTTCTGTTTTGAACTTGTGACTGGCACCACAATTACGATAGTTAACAATGAGACTTGACTTGTGTTGTGCTGACTCACCCTTGTGCTGCTCTGAGTGTGTCCATTTTACTGAGCTAGTCTTAGAACTTGCTGGAAAGGTACAGGCTCTCCCTGGAAATCCTGCAGGGGCTGCAGCTGCCATGTGCTTAGGCCTGTTTCTGCTAGTCACATGCTGCATGCTGTCTGCTTTTGTTCTAGAGGCTGTTGAAACCATGATCGTATCACTTACAAGCATATTTGTGTGCCTTTCTGTAAGCTCATGTATCTGACAAATCTCTATGGCTTTGCTCAACATTAAATCACTGTCTTGAAGCCAAATCTTTCTCACTGCAGCATTATTAACATGACACACAAGCCTGTCCTTTATCAAGTTGTTTTTCAAATCACCAAATCTGCACATTTCAGCCTTGTTTCTCAAGTCAGTAATACAAGCTGCAAAAATGCCTCTTGGCTTTTTGTCTCTTGTAGAAAATAAGTGCATCTCCAATGTAACATTTGTCTGGGGTTTACACATTTCTCTAAATTTACTTTTCAAGCACTCACGGTCCTCCCTTGATTCAACTTGTACAACAATATGATGGTTTTCCCCTTCTCCTGTATATACTGATTGTGCATACACAAATGAATGCGCTCTTTCAATGGCTTCTGACCCTGCAAAATTAACCAGAATAAACGTCGTCATATGTGCATCTTTATCAGGAAAAGCTGCTTGTATGAAAACATCATATTCCTGCTCAAATACTCTCTAGTTCTCTGCAATATTATGATCAAACACAAGTGGACTGGTTTTGTGAAATGCCTCTGCTATGCCAACACACAGTAATAAAGACCCTTGGAATTATGTACGAACATACACCATATATAGCAGAAATTTATGCCAGAAACTTGTAGTTATGCTGAAAAGCACAATAGACTCTTCAAAATAACTACACCTTATGAAATAAATCTCTGTAGCACAAGAACATTTTGAAATCACTGTACTTTGTGAAACCACCCTTATCAGTGTAAGAAACAGTTCAAAATGACTGCACATTGCGAATGAACTGTACACAGCACAAGAAAGTTCTTGAACAGACTGTACTTTGTGAAATAAAACTGTACAGTGTAAGAAACACTTTGAAATGACTGCACTTTGCAAAATAACTGCACTTTGCACACAGTCAACTCTTTGAAATAATTGTACTGAAAGCACACACTGCAAATTCTTTGTACACTGAGATACTTTGAACAACTCTAGTTATACATTGAACAGATCTAGTTAATGCAAAATAATAGCCCATATCAAAAAACATGGTAGTTTACTAAAAAAATGCAGTCGCTTTGCTTTTCCATGCTGATTTTACCCTTGGATTGTACTTGTTATGCTTGATTGACTTTTATCATGCTCATTATACTTTTCTTGTGCTCATTTTACTTTTAACATGCTCATTATGCACATCACTAGTAATTCTGAATGCTCTCATAAGTATTTCAAATAATACTATCAAATAACATGGTTTTGAACATTTAGTTTAATCAATAATGCATTTTGTGCTTTTTGTTTCCTTTATCATTATGAAATAAATCATTTTGTGGGTTTATTTAATTGAAAGACATTTCTGACTTTTTTTTAATAGTTTGAGCAGGTTGGGATGAGTTGTTCCACTATATATACCTCTATTTCTAACTGTGCACCTCATGGCTTGACTTCTGAATTCTTTCTGGCTTCTTCTTGCTCAGACATCTCTGTTCCAACACCATGTCATTCAGGACACCATGTAATTCAGGCATGCTACTTCTAACACTTTGTCTTTCAGGCATCCCACTTCTGACACCATCTCGCTCGTCTGGTCAGGATAAAACAGATGACCAGTTATGGGTTTGATTCAAACAGCTTTATTACATACAAACACATCAGGATTGAGGCTTAGTAACTTAAACTTAGATAAACTTATAAACTGACTACTGCACTCATACATGGTAACACTCTGGTTGTTCACTCAAAATGGCACTGTTGCCTCCACATGCTATCTATTTATACATACGTGCCCTCACTTTGAAATGCTTCTTAAAGTCACAACACACACACTGTTCTACAGAAACCACATCTAAGGAAGTCACAGTGCCACTTTATTCAGCCCTTATCTGACCCATTATTGAGTATAATGCTCCCTCTGGCATGTACCTGCTGTGGTACATTTTCTTAATTTTTTATTTAATACAGCTGAGAAGGTATATGACAAAAGACACCAAGGCATAAGCTTAAGAAAATTATTTAAAATTATTTTTACTTACAAACAACAAAATGATCTTTATTGCTCACTGATAGAGGCACTTTAAATTTTAACAGTGCAGCCATTTGTACAAATTAATACAATGCAGACACTAATATTTAAAATGCCCAGTCCATGCCAGAGATCCATGCTAATTAAATTAATATAATGGAGGCACTAGCACTAAAACGCCCAGTCCATGCCATGCTGATGAGTCTGATTTAATTGCTGGCTGACAGGCATTTTATAGTCTTATATAAACAACACGTTCGACAAGGTCATAACAGTTTTGAACTGATGGAAAATTATAAATTACAAATCATTTTTAAGTTGTAAACAAGGCTTATACCATGTCTATTTTTTACTTTTAGTGCCTCTGTTATATAATCATGTCTATTTTTTTTAGTACCTCTGCATACTTTTTCTTTTAAGAGAGCACTTAGCCCTTAGCTAACCACAAACTTGTGATAGTTTCTCTTATTTTACTCCTTGAGCTGGTAAACATGTCCAATGCACTTAAATTCAATAAGCAGGCTTTACCTTATAACATGTTTTTAGTACATTACAAGTATTTTAAGGCTGTTTGTAAGACTCAGACCCCTAATATAACTGCTGTTATTTTATTGTAACCCAAGACTGAGGTGGGTGAGGCACTTCAAAATCTGGACAAGCTGTGTGGGCCTTTCACAATACCTGATCAGACACATGCAACAATTGGAACTCCCAAAAAGTTCCTTTGCCAGCAGAATCCAAGGTGTAAACACATTGTCCTATACAGATCATCTTAAAGGCCTTCCTCTCAACTCAGTCTTCTGCAGGTTACTAAAGGACGATCTATGTATGGCATACAAGACGTCCTTTGATACAGCTCTGATGGACCTTTTGGACATCTGCAAAACAAAGAGCATCAGAACCACTAGATACAATGACTTAAATTTTGCTTGTGACATAAGTAGGACATGCTGATGTGACAGATATGTGTCTCAGAGGATCTCATTGCCCTGGAACAGGCTCCCCATCGATGTGAAGCAAAGTCCACCCCTAACCCTATTTAAGTGTAACCTTGACCAATGAGTGAGAAATTGAAAATTCACCCTGGGTCTGGCCCCCATGTCTCTGATAGACAAATGCAGACATTAACTATGCCCAACTAACATATGCCCCTCCCACATAACCTTTAGAGACTTGCTAACCTGCCTCTTCATAATAATGCTCATGATATATGGGGAGACAACTTGGGTTGGGTCGTGCATCTCATCTTATAAAAGCCCTGGTGGTCATTAGCCTAGTATTTACCTATGAATCTATTAGAGAAAATGAAGGAACAATATCACAGATGATTTGAAATGCAACTACTAAAACGAAATGCAGTCAAATGTGAGCCGGACCAAAAAAATCAATCTTGTTAATGTCCAAAGCTGACAGGATTATTGTACCTATTCAGTTAAAAGAAAGATGTTTACGTAAATACTTGTGTCACATCTTGAAACAGTAAGATCCAAAGAAGGAGCCATAAATATGTATTGTCTTAGAATATCAGCACTGACAGAAGAGAAATGCAACTATTTGGTGAGTGTGATATATGTCATAGCAGTAATCTACAAGAAGAGATGTTGAATTACTCAGTACCGGACAGACCATGTAGATGACTGGGTTAAAAATTGTTTCACTCAGAAATATATGTACTTCACATATACAGATTATTATTCTATATTTCCTGAAGTGAATAAACAGATACTAGAAGCAGTAATGTGATAAACACTGAAGCCATTATTCTCAAGAAAAGGTGTACCTGATATCAGACCTTGGTTTTCACAATTCCAGAGTTTGGAGTTTAAGAGGTTGTAACACGAGTGGGAGTTCAAGTATGAGACTAGAAGTCAAAATTGTCCACTATCTAATGGCCAAGTGAGGGCAGCAATCCAAACCATGAAAAAAATAATAAAAAGGTCTAGCTGCAGCTATAAGGATTTCCCTCTGGGAGTTTTAGAATATAGAAATACTCCATTGCAGAATCTTGGTCTCTAACCAGCTTAGTTACTAATGTCTAGTGGTGGTATTCATAAAGATAATGTACAATGCAAAGCAATCCTGCACATGTAAAGAGGTACAAAGAAAGTACACAATTCATAAACATCTAAAATAGTATGCCAAATCCCAAGAATGTCATGCACAAAATATAAGTTGCAAAAATATATTAATAAGCTCAGGAGCACAGTGCTAGAAATAATGTACTTCATGATATGCAAGGGATGAGTATCATAAAGTACAATAATATAAACATTTACAGAAAGGCAGAGGAGAATATTATCAAGATGCTGCCAAAACATGGCTTAAATAATGCTTTATTTTTCATTGCAAGTGTCATAGTGGGAGCCACAGCCAAACCACTTACAGCACCACAGGGCCACCCCAGGAGGTGCTTTATGGCATGGACTTCCCTACACTGGCTTCACCATGCATGAACAGTTGGAAAGATTGCTTGGGTATGCACAGATAGTATATCTGTTATGCTGAATGTTTCAGCCAATAGAAGTAGCAGGAGACAGAGGATGGTTCATATCTCTACAGACAAGGGTCATTAATGTTCTGACCATTCTGTCTACAGACAATTTCCAAAAGCCTACTGTAAATGCAACATACACTTCAAACGTCTTGGCCAATAACAACCTGCAGCAGGTTTTTTGATTACCTCCTGGCCCATTCTGACCACAAACATATAGTTTTCTGAAACACACGTTGAGACTACTCACATAATGTGAGGCTTCTACAACATATTCCACATCCCAAGTATCCTTAGGGTAGTAGAGGCCACACTTATTGCAATATGCAAAATATGAACTGATGATGCAGCAGGGTCCAAAGTAGGCAGAGGTACCATTCTGAGGTCTATATCAGAACATCAAATGATTAAAATTGTGAATGCTCTTCTTCTTTCAGCTTTTCCCAGTTAGGGGTCACCACAGCAGATCACCCGTCTGCTCATGATTGGCAGTGAAGTTTTATAGTGTTGAGTTGCCAGCCCGGCACCCAACCTTCCACAGAAGGCACACACACATGCATGCACTCACACTTAGGGCCAATTTAGAGTATCCAATCCACTTACAGCATGTCTTTGGGATATGAGAGAAAACGGAGCACCCGGAGGAAACCCATGCTACCACAGGGAGGACATGCAGACTCCACTCAGAAGGCACCCAAGCCGAGAATCGAACCAGAGATCCTTTTGCTGTGAGGCGGCAACACTAACCGCGGCACCACCGTCTAAAGAGCGAAAATGCCAGATCTCGAAGTGCTTTTTTTGAGATCGCAGTACAGTGAAGATCAGAATATTTGCCCTTTCCTCACTGTAGTGAGATCTTGGAGTTGGGGTGTGGGGGGTCACAGCCCCTACAATAATGAGTTCAAGGTCCAGCATCTTCACTTTTTAGTGCGTTTGTGATTTTAATCACTCGATGTTCTGATACAGACCCCTATTCTGTACCTTGTCAGATAGTATGTGATGATGCAGGCCATATCATCAACGTGTAAGCCTGCAACTCTCAGTGTAGACATGATGTCAGTGTCTGGCACACCTGTTTCCCATACTGCTCTTTTGAGGAAGGCCATATCCCTTATGAATCTTTTTAACATGGTGACACGTGCTTGAAACGTGCTACAGACACCTGTAAGGTCCCCAAAGATACCACCACAGATGACTTGTAACCATGAGCACTACAGCAGATAGAATGTCACAAAAACACTTTTAGTCACATGAAGATGCTTTATCATTATGTGGACAGCTCCTACAGCATTGTCTAGTATATTCCTGTCAGCAGTGTCTGTCTCTCTACGTTTGTTTCCTGCTGCATCCTTCATTACATGCTGCACAATAACCTGGAACTTCATCCTGAGTATCACAGAGATGAGTGGGCTGAGGATAATGATAAGTCACCTCCAGCACCCCCCAAAATAGTTGGGCTGAACAAAGAATGCACATGCAGACACAGTATGTGTGGGATAATATAATCACCCAGGTGTTTGCATGAAGGAAAGTAGAATGTTATTTATAAGTACATTATAATGCAAATTAAATGTAATGTTATACGAGTTGTCACATCCCCTACTTGTAAGTGGAATGATAAAATATGTGTATAAATACACATATTGGATAAGAGTTGGGGTTCTCATAACATCCCATAATAACAATACAGGGACCAGGCATTCACAGCATTCACAAACTCCTGTAGGTAAGGGCCTTGCATGTGCATATGCATATGGAAATGGGTGTCTGCTGAAGCACTTTCTTGTCTGTTTCCTGAAGAGTAACATCCAGGTGTGTAATGGCAGCCCTACCAGGGCTGTGCCTGCAAGCGGTTGCCCACTGCATGAGCAAGGCAGAAACACTCCTAGCATACCTGCTATCACGGCAAAATGTTTTCACAGTCATGGTGAGGGCATTCCAGCCCATGTCCATGGTGAAGGATTTAATGATAGTGACCTGAAAATTGTGGGTCCACCAGATACATGGTTGATGGTGATGCAGCCATCTTCTTTGGGTTTTAAATAGAGGAAACTGTTGCTGCACAGTACCAGGCTTCATTTATGCTTGCAGTTGCACTGGCTGCATCAACTTGGTGACAACATATCCCCTTTGTTCAAGTCCACTGGCAGTAGAATGCTTGTTGTCCAGTCTTCTGGAAAATGCCTTTCTCTGCATATTGTTCTGAATACCCTTAGGTGTCCTTTCTCCCCTAACTCACCCAACATCTTATTCATATCTGTCATGACCTCATCTAAGCCTGTTGCTTTCAATGACTTCATTTTCCTTAGTGCAGTTCTTACTTGTTCTAGGGTGGTCTCTTCTCTTATTGCACTATAGTCTCTGTAAAGGCAGCACCATTTATGTGGGATTTTCTTTCTTCAGTAGCTACTAGAAGTACTCCTTCCATTTGACTTTCATGTTCTATAGACAAGTGAGCAGTTTTTTTTTTCTAGCATCCCTTATGAAGAGTGCCTGATGACTATCTTCATCAACTTTCTGTCTTTGTCTTGCAGGCTGATTTGTGTCACCTGCAGAGTCACTTTTCTGAAGTTGGTGGAGTGCCTGTAATGTCTTGTCCTTTGCTATTGTGACTGCTCTCTTAGTCTCTTTGTTAGCCATCCAGTATACCTACTTCATCTGGTCTGTCTTTTCTATCTCCTATTTTTCCCCTATAACTCCTTCGTGTTTGTTACCTTTCTGGATTTTTGCATTCCAAACTCAGATTTCCTTAAGTACCTTATTTTCATAGATGGCTCAGCCGCATATCTGTGGTACATAATTGACCATCTATTACTCGTATGACCAACCAAAGATTATCAATGATGTACAAATGAAGGCACATAACGGGAAGTTGGAGCAGCATCTCCAATATCATTATTATAACTCCTATGCATGTCTGACATCGTGAGATGTTATCATACAGAGTATACCAAGAGAAGAGGTGGCATACCCTGCCATGTGATTTACACCTTAAAGCACACATTGACACTGACTATGCAGCACGCATCACAGTGTGGTGACATTGTAGCTCTGTTGTAGGTCAGCTGCTGCTTGCATGCATGAGTCAGTGTTTAGCATGGCATGCAGCATGCATTATCTGCATATATGGAGAAGTAGACAGGGAAATAGAGTTGCAGCTTACTCAATGATAAGTACAGCATGACTTGGTGCATGGCACGCACACACACACACGCACACACACACACACACACACACACACACACACACACACACACACACACACACACACACACACACAATATCATACAGTACAGTTAGAAGTTATTAGAGGTTATGTCTCACTTAATGTTGCCTTGCAGGTTGTATAGGTGGGGTATGCAATATAAATATATATGCAATTCCACTTTTGTTTTCCAGGGCATGTTACAGCATGCCAGAATGCATCAGCTTGCAATTCCATAACAGAGGCCATTAGGATGGGAATTTTGTGGGCATTCTAGCTAGCTCAGCAGCAGTTGTGGTTGGCTTTTTTTTTTCTGGTCAGACCAACACCATCCATGGCTTGTGGGAAGCCAAGCAGATAAAGGGGCAATAACATCAGGCATGTGCCTAACATCCTTGGGATGTAGTAATGCCAGATTTCTGTTGGTTTCCATTCTATTAGGTAACATCATGACATGCTGGTAGCAATAATTGTTGACCGAGCTGCAATTAATGCATGGCATCATCCATTTATGCGTGCCTGGGACAGCAAATAGGCTGCATACAATGTTGTCTGCCAGAAATGTCAGCTAGTGTTCATCATAGATTCCCCTGCCTCACCAGTATAATCCAGTATAAAGCCTTCATATGCCATAGCAGGCATCAGCTGTTGTGGTCCCATCAGAGCACATCATCTGGAATGACAAATACTTAACTGGTGATGAAGATAGAGACTGGAAATAATGCAACTGCCAAGGCTTATACAATAGGCCAGATTGATTTCACATCTTATATGTATATATATTCACTTTATAATCTTGAAATACTGAAATATCGAATTTCAGTATCTCGAGACTATAAAGCTGAAAACTCACAAACCAGAAAACCAAAATCACGAAATTCAAAACCGTGAACGTAAACAAAACACTACACCACACAAACAAACACAAATACTCCTAGCTGCTGTCACTACAACAAAGCAAAACAACATACACAAACACAACAAAACAAACACATGTACCTACCCTTCCTATAAGCAGGGGGCAAGCCGCCCTGCACCCCCCACACCACCGCTACTTATATATACTAACTCTGAGGCTGCACTAAACACCGAAAGACAGAAAACCCACCACCACATATTCTACACCCCCCTTACACAAACACATATCACATATATACAAACATCACCACTCTAAACACTGACACTCTTACCTACCTACCTTAACCAAAACCTAACACTCCCCAACACACTCATATACACATAAGCCCTCCCCAAAACCCTTAAAAAACATAACACTTACTTAACGCACCACCGGAACCAAAGGTTTGACATTTCCGGGTTTGATATTCTACAGTTTCGCGCAACTGCAGATTCGACAATTTGGTCTCGAAATACTGAAATTCAACATTTCAGTATTTAGAGTTTCCAAAGAAACCCATATATATATATATATATATATATATATATATATATATATATATATATATATATATATATATATATATATATATATATATATATATATATATTTATATATATATATATATATATATAAATATATTTATATATATATATATATATATATATATATATATATATAAATATATAAATATATATATATATATATATATAAATCTCATGATCCCACAATCTCGACTTTCAAAATCCCGAAGCTATAATGTCAAGTTTGTGGAATCTCGAAATTGTAAAACAAAAAAAAAGATGACAACATTTAAAAACATGTTTCAGCAGGGGGCAAGCACTCCTGCTCCCACCAAACCTCCTGCAACCTAAATATACTAATTCCAAGATCGCTGTACAATGAAGAGAATATTAATGTAGATCGCTATACAGTGCAGAGTAGGGAACATTACTGTTCCCTTCATTGTAGTGCGATCTCTGAGTTAGTATATTTAATTTGCAAGGGTTGTGGGGGTGCAGGGGGGGCTTACCCCTTAACATGTTTTTAAATGTTGTCATCTTTTATTTATTTA